>NW_026942153.1:0-191 GCF_024139115.2 Armigeres subalbatus
ATAATCATTTGGCGAGGGCCTTCCGTTGCAGAATCACGGGCGCGCGTCAGAGGGAGACGCTGCAAAAATTAATTAGCATGGATGGCATCAGTAACATTCAAGTGAAATTTCTTCTCAAGATTATGAGTTTAGTTGGTTCCTCTGACGAGCGCTTCTGATTCTGCTGCCAACAGTTGCAAAACGAAAATCAG
>NW_026942153.1:214-25999 GCF_024139115.2 Armigeres subalbatus
AAAGCTGTATCAACGCGTCCAACCAACGGAGTCCCAATTCTGGAAAATATCGCGTGGAGTGGCATACCCCGCCAGAAAGTCGACATTACTGATTACTCTCGAGAACTTCGCAGCCAAGCCCAACCTTAAATTTCACTTCATTGCTACTTACTCCAACTTCAACCACTCGATGATTTGCCGCGATATACTCCATCCATGCGAATACATTTTCGCAGCATCTCCCTCCGACGAGTGCTTGCGTTGCTACTGACGGCAAGCGATTATGATTTGCGCTCCGAAGAAAATGCCTTGACCCTGGTTTTGCATGGGTGCACTGGCATCGAACGAACAAAAGGCGGAACCAACGAGCCGACACCAACGGCACCGGCTACCAAATGGGGCGAGGTCTCGGCATCGGTCTCAATTGATGTCGGATACTGGCAAGTCGTGGTCCGGTTTTCGCGACCGATCGGCAGAACGACCAGAACGAAGCAACAAACAACGTCGAAAGCAATGTGAACATAAACAGCTTCATCAACGACATCTTCAAGCGTACCGTCGTTCGGGGTGACATTGGGCCTAGGAGGTAAGATTGGGTCAAAAACGAAAAATGTTTCAACTCCTAATATCTCAGAAACTGTTACTAATTTTGACCGAAACTTCAAACGGTTCGAAATTATAGTAATATTCACGTCTAGGAAATCACAAAACAAATTCCAAGAACTTATTGTGCTCGTACCATAATGCTTAGAATTTGAATGTAAAACTATTGATCGAATGAACCCGTATCAAAATAGTGTCAGTAATGCCCCACAAATCTATTACAAAACTAGTTTTTAGATCGATGGATACCTGGTTATTATGTTACGATGATCTGTTGTTGTTTTATCGAATTTTCATGAATATTCATATAGCGGTTCTAGTTTTTCGTAGCAACGAGCAATGCACGCTGAAAAGGGGTGAGATTGGGCCAAGCCTTTGGTTGATTTGCCATACATAATTGATAAGAGCCGTAATGTAGGCAATTATTTTTAATGAACGATTGAATCGTTGCATCGTCACCGCTGAACTTTATTGTACTTGGCCCAATGTCACCCCCTGTGAGGGGTGAGAATGGGCCAATTTTAAACAACATATAACTTTGAAGAATTTCCTTCATTTATTGTTTTTTCCCCACACAATGGTAAATTCATTGTTCAAGCTTGTACCAAACTAATTAAAACTTGATTTCAATGTTAACTACTAGAGCTTTGTAACATTTATTTGGAGCATACTACCCGAGCAGCACAAGTCAGACAAAAATGGTTGCAGCAACTTGATTGTGACTGAATCCGGTCACATATGAGTTGTAGTAACTTATGTGGAACATGTGTGCTGCTAGGGTACATTTTGGCCCAATGACACCCCCGTTGGCGGTATATGGAAAGGTGGCTAATGTTTTTCGGTTTTCGTGTGCACACACACACAAATGGTATTCATTAACTACGAAAAAGCTTTCGACCGTTTCAATCACGAGAATATGTGGGGCGCCCCGAGACGCAAGGGGGTTCCTGAGAAAATCATCGGCCTCATCGAAGCACAGTACGAGGCCTTTTCGTGTAGAGTGCTGCACAATGGGGTCCTATCCGACCCTATCCAGATCGTAGCTGGTGTGAGGCAAGGATGTATTCTATCACCGTTAGTGTTCCTCATCGTAATCGATGAGATTTCCATATTTTCTTGTTTGGCTTGGCCGAACACGGGGTAGAAAACGTCACTGAGGTAGTTTGGGTGCACAGACCCTCAACGCGGGTTGTGGAGGCGAACAGCGACGAGACCAGGAAGTCTTCGACCGTCCCGGAGGCCTGAGGGCGATACCAGTGATGTTATGGCTGGATGAACTTACACGTGGGCTTGGAATGGTTGGCGACAGTCGCGATCACGTGGCCGATGATGTATTCGTAGTATTCGATCACTCCAGACAAAAACCCCACGTTAGACGGGGATTCTGGGACCTGTTAACATGCCTAAGTTAGGTGATTCTTAAATCTCTGTCCCATCCTTACCGTGAACTCCAATAATGAACTCTGAATAACGTTGAGTTGAGTATCATAAATTCTCTAGCTGCGTACAATGGTGTTTCTATAAATTTAGAATGTATAAACATCACTGCCATAAGACTATCAGATCTCCGTAGCTCACCTTATTGCACCGTTTTAACAAATGCACGTTTTCTGTTATTTTATAATAAATTCGAATCACTATCGATACCTTTCAAATTTACACTATTCGTATTGGCAATCCGACATCGACTAATCCCACTATGCATCTCACAGTTCGGTTGGCCTTGGCTTTCATAAAATTCGCTCGTTCACACCATACAATGGGACAAAGAGTTTACTCTCCTAGTCCACGAGCGTAGGTATCACGCCGTCGTCCCATTTGCTTGGTCCATACCACTTGATACACCCAAAAGACAAATCTGACAATTATTGTATAAAATCTGGGCATATACAATTCTGTAAGCATTTTATACAAATATTGTATTAAAATAATACAAATCTGTATTATTTTAATACAATATTTGTATAAAAAGCTTACAGAATTGCATATGCCTAATTATTATACAGTTTCTGTAAGGTTCTTATGCAGAACTGTATTAAAATCTGCCATCCCCTGGTTGGGTGTACGACTTTGCATCTAACCCATACTTGTGTTACACAATGGCGGATCGAATATCTCTCCAGCCATCTTCAAGAGACGCTTTAGCTGCTCTTCCGTTGCTGCGCGTAGTCTTGGGCTAGTCTACCGTCTTGTAGCCGCCCAATGTTTAGCCGCGGCGGACGACTCCGACGCGTGTTGTACATCGTCGAGAGTTTTGAGCGCAGACATATTGCACCTCGTGGTCGGATTCAATATTCAATATTGTAGGTTGTAGATAATACGTTTGGAATGAATGACCTATTTGATAAAAAAAACATGAATAAACCCAACCGAGCGTAATGCTATGGTAAGCACACGTAAATGACCCCTTCTATTTGTTCCCTAGAAGAATCTCATAGATTTCACGAGCGGCCAATTGAGATGGTAATTAATTTCAAACGTACACTCATCTACTTTGTAGAAAATCATGAAGGAAGAGCTACCTTACAGCAGATTATGAAGCAATAATGATAACGTCTTCTTTTCATTGGATTCTCCGAGGCACTCCACAATTACCGAAACTGGCCCTGGGGTTCCCGCGGGTTGATATTAGATTTCAAGAGCATAACCATCTGTTTGATGGAAAATGATAGCGAAAGAGCCGCTACACGGCATATCGTGGTATAAAAATAAAAATGTATCCTTGTACAGGTTCCTCGGAGGCACCTCTGGCCAATGTGGTCGCTAATCGATTTTGAGTGAGTGAGAGTAAACACGGAAATGTCCCCTCCTATGAGCTCCCCGTGGGTACTTCATAGGTTCCAAAAATGGACAATGTGGTCACTTATTGGTTTCGGTATAAAAACGGAAATGTCACCTTCTACAGTTTTCCTGGGGGCACCTCATAGGTTCCAAGAGTGGTCAATGTGGTCACTTATCGATTTCGAGCGCATAGCCATCTGTTTTATGGAAATTCATGACAAAAGAGCCGCCGCACGGCATTTCATTTTTCATTTATTTAGTTTACATCTAAACAGATAACACTGAATCAACAATTTGACGCCACAATACACGGTTCGAGGCCGCATCTCTCCATCCTCGGATACGCCCCACGCTCGCCAAGTCGTTTTGCACCTTGTCTGCCCATCTCGCTCGCTGCGCTCCACGCCGTCTCGTACCTGCCGGATCGGAAGCGAACACCATCTTTGCAGGGTTGCTGTCCGGCATTCTTGCAACATGTCCTGTCCATCGTAACGACTAACGTTGTTGTCAGCCGTTAGCAGGGATCCGAGGTAGACGAATTCCTCGACCACCTCGAAGGTATCCCCGTCTATCATAACACTGCTTCCCAGGCGGGCCCTGTCGCGCTCGGTTCCGCCCACAAGCATGTACTTTGTCTTTGACGCATTCATCACCAGTCCAACTTTTGTTGCTTCACGTTTCAGGCGGGTGTACTGTTCTGCCACCTTTGCAGATGTTCGGCTGACAATGTCCATGTCATCCGCGAAACAAATAAATTGACTGGATCTATTGAAAATCGCACCCCTGCTGTTGCACCCGGTTCTCCGCATGGCACTTTCTAGCGCAATGTTGAACAACAGGCACGAATGTTCATCACCTTGTCTTAGTTCCCGGCGCGATTCGAACGAACTGGAGTGTTCGCCCGAAATCTTCACACAGTTTTGCACACCTTCCACCGTTGCTTTGATCAGTCTGGTAAGCTTCCCAGGGAAGCTGTTCTCGTCCATAATTTTCCATAGCTCTACGCGGTCTATACTGTCGTATGCCGCCTTGAAATCAACGAACAGATGGTGCGTTGGGACCTGGTATTCACGTCATTTTTTAAGGATTTGCCGTACAGTAAAGATCTGGTCCGTTGTCGAACGGCCGTCAACGAAGCCGGCTTGATAACTTCCCACGAACTCATTCACTAATGGTGACAGACGTCGGAAGATGATCTGGGGTATCACTGTGTAGGCGATATTAAGGATAATGATCGCTCGAAAGTTCTCACACTCCAGCTTGTCGCCTTTATTGTAGAAGGGGCATATAACCCCTTCATTCCACTCCTCCGGTAGCTGTTCGGTTTCCCAGATTCTGACAATCAGTTTGTGCAGGCAGGTGGTCAGCCTACGCCGCGGCATATTTTGGTGTTAACACGGAAATGTTCCGTTCTGCGGGTTTCCTGGGGGCACTGGCCATTGTGGTCACTAATTGATTTCAAGCACATGATCATCTATTTTGTGAAAAATCATGACGAAAGAGCCGCCGCACGGCATATTTTGGTGTTAAAACGGAAATGTTCCCTCCTACGGATTCCCCGGGGGCACCTAGCAGGTTCCAGGAGTAGCCTCTTTCGTCGGAGGCCCTCTCATGGACCATACATTACCGTTTTATGAGAATCTATGTAGAATTAGCGATCGAAAGGCATATATGGAGCGATTTTTGTGCTCCCCTTATATGACCGACAATGTCCCCGTGGAAGTTGTTTCCTGGTGGCCATTGTCTCCAGAATCAGCATGTCACCACATAGCCACAAAAATTATGAGTTCATCTTTCGAACGGTATATAAACTTTGTAACTCGTTTATTATTTGATTATTTTATAACCATTTACATTACTGGGTCAACATGACCCTAACATCTTATTCGTAAATTTTCTTAATATCCGAAGAAGGTTAAAACAGTGGTGCTCATCACTTTGGGCGTTTTTTCCTCAATTTGCTTCTCACACAATAAAAACGAGCTTTGACCATTCAAATTCGCACTTGGTCGAAAGCTCTCAAATTTAGCTATCTGCTGACGGTAATAAAACGGATATTGATGTTAAATTCACTCCGTACAAAACGAAGGTTCGGCCCGCGGGCCGCAGTGAAATTTTATTTTGATCAAGTCGTACGGAGTGATTTCAACACCAATATTCGTATACCCTCAGCTGATAGATATATTTGAAAGCTTTCGTCCAAGTACTAACTTGTTAGAAGAAAGCTCTTTTTCATTGTGTGACAAGCAAATTAATGGGAAAAACGCCCAAAATGCTGAGCACCACCAGCCCTGCCGTCCTTCTTAGTCACACTTGGTCGACAACTAAGAAGCTTCGCCCAAATCCAAATTTTTTTTATTAGTCTCTTTAGGCTATATGTGTGCATGTGAGCGTGTATGTGTGTACAAAAAATAGTGTGCCGTAGGGCCGAACACCTTTACAGTCTCTTTAAAATGCTCCCACAGGTGCGGACTCGCACTGCTACCGCCCACATGGGTCTCAATGATGCACTGTTGGTTACTATCAACTCCTCCCAGAGCCAACATTTTGCGCTCCCGCAGGTGCGGATTCGCACTGCTACCGCCCACATGGGTCTCAATGATGCACTGTTGGTTACTATCAACTCCTCCCAGAGCCAACATTTTGCGCTCCCGCAGGTGCGGATTCGCACTGCTACCGCCCACATGGGTCTCAATGATGCACTGTTGGTTACTATCAACTCCCCCCAAAGCCAACATTTTGCGCTCCCGCAGGTGCGGATTCGCACTGCTACCGCCCACATGGGTCTCAATGATGCACTCGGGGTTCCTCTCGACCCCCCCCCTTGCCAACATTTTGCGCTCCCGCAGGTGCGGATTCGCACTGCTACCGCCCACATGGGTCTCAATGATGCACTGTTGGTTACTATCAACTCCCCCCGAAGCCAACATTTTGCGCTCCCGCAGGTGCGGATTCGCACTGCTACCGCCCACATGGGTCTCAATGATGCACTGTTGGTTACTATCAACCCCCCCCCCCAAAGCCAACATTTTGTGCTCCCGCAGGTGCGGATTCGCACTGCTACCGCCCACATGGGTCTCAATGATGCACTGTTGGTTACTATCAACCCCCCCAAAGCCAACATTTTGCGCTCCCGCAGGTGCGGATTCGCACTGCTACCGCCCACATGGGTCTCAATGATGCACTGTGGGTGACAATCAACGCCCCACGAAGCCAACATTGTGCGCTCCCGCAGGTGCGGATTCGCACTGCTACCGCCCACATGGGTCTCAATGATGCACTGTTGGTTACTATCAACTCCCCCAAAGCCAACATTTTGCGCTCCCGCAGGTGCGGATTCGCACTGCTACCGCCCACATGGGTCTCAATGATGCACTGTTGGTTACTATCAACTCCCCCAAAGCCAACATTTTGCGCTCCCGCAGGTGCGGATTCGCACTGCTACCGCCCACATGGGTCTCAATGATGCACTGTTGGTTACTATCAACTCCCCCAAAGCCAACATTTTGCGCTCCCGCAGGTGCGGATTCGCACTGCTACCGCCCACATGGGTCTCAAGGATGCACTGTTGGTTACTATCAACTCCCCCAAAGCCAACATTTTGCGCTCCCGCAGGTGCGGATTCGCACTGCTACCGCCCACATGGGTCTCAATGATGCACTGTTGGTTACTATCAACCCCCCAAAGCCCACCTTTTGCGCTCCCGCAGGTGCGGGTTCGCCCCGCTACCGCCCCCATGGGTCCCCAAGGTTCACCGTTTGTTACTATCAACTACCCCAAAGCCAACATTCTGCGCTCCCGCAGGTGCGCATTCGAACTGCTACCGCCCACATGGGTCTCAATGATGCACTGTTGGTTACTATCAACTCCCCAAAGCCAACATTTTGCGCTCCCGCAGGTGCGGATTCGCACTGCTACCGCCCACCTGGGTCTCAATGATGCACTGTCGGGTCCCACCAACTCCCCCCAAGCCCCCACTTTTGCCTCCCGCAAGTCCGGATTCGCACTGCGACCGCCCACATGGGTCTCAATGATGCACTGTTGGTTACTATCAACTCCCCAAAGCCAACATTTTGCGCTCCGCAGGTGCGGATTCGCACTGCTACCGCCCACATGGGTCTCAATGATGCACTGTTGGTTACTATCAACTCCCCCAAAGCCAACATTTTGCGCTCCCGCAGGTGCGGATTCGCACTGCTACCGCCCACATGGGTCTCAATGATGCACTGTTGGTTACTATCAGCCCCCCCAACGCCAACATTTTACGCTCCCGCAGGTGCGGATTCGCACTGCTACCGCCCACATGGGTCTCAATGATGCACTGTTGGTTACTATCAACTCCCCCCAAAGCCAACATTTTGCGCTCCCGCAGGTGCGGATTCGCACTGCTACCGCCCACATGGGTCTCAATGATGCACTGTTGGTTACTATCAACTCCCCCCAAAGCCAACATTTTGCGCTCCCGCAGGTGCGGATTCGCACTGCTACCGCCCACATGGGTCTCAATGATGCACTGTTGGTTACTATCAACTCCTCCCAGAGCCAACATTTTGCGCTCCCGCAGGTGCGGATTCGCACTGCTACCGCCCACATGGGTCTCAATGATGCACTGTTGGTTACTATCAACTCCCCCCAAAGCCAACATTTTGCGCTCCCGCAGGTGCGGATTCGCACTGCTACCGCCCACATGGGTCTCAATGATGCACTGTTGGTTACTATCAACTCCTCCCAGAGCCAACATTTTGCGCTCCCGCAGGTGCGGATTCGCACTGCTACCGCCCACATGGGTCTCAATGATGCACTGTTGGTTACTATCAACTCCCCCCAAAGCCAACATTTTGCGCTCCCGCAGGTGCGGATTCGCACTGCTACCGCCCACATGGGTCTCAATGATGCACTGTTGGTCACCATCAACTCCCCCCAGAGCCAACATTTTGCGCTCCCGCAGGTGCGGATTCGCACTGCTACCGCCCACATGGGTCTCAATGATGCACTGTTGGTTACTATCAACTCCCCCCAAAGCCAACATTTTGCGCTCCCGCAGGTGCGGATTCGCACTGCTACCGCCCACATGGGTCTCAATGATGCACTGTTGGTTACTATCAACTCCCCCCAAAGCCAACATTTTGCGCTCCCGCAGGTGCGGATTCGCACTGCTACCGCCCACATGGGTCTCAATGATGCACTGTTGGTTACTATCAACTCCCCAAAGCTAACATTTTGCGCTTCCCGCAGGTGCGGATTCGCACTGCTACCGCCCACATGGGTCTCAATGATGCACTGTTGGTTACTATCAACTCCCCCAAAGCCAACATTTTGCGCTCCCGCAGGTGCGGATTCGCACTGCTACCGCCCACATGGGTCTCAATGATGCACTGTTGGTTACTATCAACTCCCCCAAAGCCAACATTTTGCGCTCCCGCAGGTGCGGATTCGCACTGCTACCGCCCACATGGGTCTCAATGATGCACTGTTGGTTACTATCAACTCCCCCAAAGCCAACATTTTGCGCTCCGCAGGTGCGGATTCGCACTGCTACCGCCCACATGGGTCTCAATGATGCACTGTTGGTTACTATCAACTCCCCCAAAGCCAACATTTTGCGCTCCCGCAGGTGCGGATTCGCACTGCTACCGCCCACATGGGTCTCAATGATGCACTGTTGGTTTCTATCAACTCCCCCAAAGCCAACATTTTGCGCTCCCGCAGGTGCGGATTCGCACTGCTACCGCCCACATGGGTCTCAATGATGCACTGTTGGTTACTATCAACCCCCCAAAGCCAACATTTTGCGCTCCCGCAGGTGCGGATTCGCACTGCTACCGCCCACATGGGTCTCAATGATGCACTGTTGGTTACTATCAACTCCCCCAAAGCCAACATTTTGCGCTCCCGCAGGTGCGGATTCGCACTGCTACCGCCCACATGGGTCTCAATGATGCACTGTTGGTTACTATCAACTCCCCCAAAGCCAACATTTTGCGCTCCCGCAGGTGCGGATTCGCACTGCTACCGCCCACATGGGTCTCAATGATGCACTGTTGGTTACTCTCAACTCCCCCTAAAGCCAACATTTTGCGCTCCCGCAGGTGCGGATTCGCACTGCTACCGCCCACATGGGTCTCAATGATGCACTGTTGGTTACTACCCTCTCCCCCCACACCCAACATTTTGCGCCCCCGCAGGTGCGGATTCGCACTGCTACCGCCCACATGGGTCTCAATGATGCACTGTTGGTTACTATCAACTCCCCCCAAAGCCAACATTTTGCGCTCCCGCAGGTGCGGATTCGCACTGCTACCGCCCACATGGGTCTCAATGATGCACTGTTGGTTTCTATCAACTCCCCCAAAGCCAACATTTTGCGCTCCCGCAGGTGCGGATTCGCACTGCTACCGCCCACATGGGTCTCAATGATGCACTGTTGGTTACTATCAACTCCCCCCAAAGCCAACATTTTGCGCTCCCGCAGGTGCGGATTCGCACTGCTACCGCCCACATGGGTCTCAATGATGCACTGTTGGTTACTATCAACTCCCCAAAGCCAACATTTTGCGCGCCCTCAGGTGCGGATTCGCACTGCTACCGCCCACATGGGTCTCAATGATGCACTGTTGGTTACTATCAACTCCCCCAATACCAACATTTTGCGCTCCCGCAGGTGCGGATTCGCACTGCTACCGCCCACATGGGTCTCAATGATGCACTGTTGGTTACTATCAACTCCCCAAAGCCAACATTTTGCGCTCCCGCAGGTGCGGATTCGCACTGCTACCGCCCACATGGGTCTCAATGATGCACTGTTGGTTACTATCAACTCCCCAAAGCCAACATTTTGCGCTCCCGCAGGTGCGGATTCGCACTGCTACCGCCCACATGGGTCTCAATGATGCACTGTTGGTTACTATCAACTCCCCCAAAGCCAACATTTTGCGCTCCGCAGGTGCGGATTCGCACTGCTACCGCCCACATGGGTCTCAATGATGCACTGTTGGTTACTATCAACTACCCCAAAGCCAACATTTTACACTCCCGCAGGTGCGGATTCGCACTGCTACCGCCCACATGGGTCTCAATGATGCACTGTTGGTTACTATCAACCCCCCCAAAGCCAACATTGTACGCTCCCGCAGGTGCGGATTCGCACTGCTACCGCCCACATGGGTCTCAATGATGCACTGTTGGTTACTATCAACTCCCCAAAGCCAACATTTTGCGCTCCTGCAGGTGCGGTTTCGCACTGCTACCGCCCACATGGGTCTCAATGATGCACTGTTGGTTACTATCAACCCCCCCAAAGCCAACATTTTGCGCTCCCGCAGGTGCGGATTCGCACTGCTACCGCCCACATGGGTCTCAATGATGCACTGTTGGTTACTACCACCCCCCCAAAGCCAACATTTTGCGCTCCCGCAGGTGCGGCTTCGCACTGCTACCGCCCACATGGGTCTCAATGATGCACTGTTGGTTACTATCAACCCCCCCAAAGCCAACATTTTGCGCTCCCGCAGGTGCGGATTCGCACTGCTACCGCCCACATGGGTCTCAATGATGCACTGTTGGTTACTATCAACCCCCCCAAAGCCAACATTTTGCGCTCCCGCAGGTGCGGATTCGCACTGCTACCGCCCACATGGGTCTCAATGATGCACTGTTGGTTACTATCAACCCCCCAAAGCCAACATTTTGCGCTCCCGCAGGTGCGGATTCGCACTGCTACCGCCCACATGGGTCTCAATGATGCACTGTTGGTTACTATCACCTCCCCAAAGCCAACATTTTGCGCTCCCGCAGGTGCGGATTCGCACTGCTACCGCCCACATGGGTCTCAATGATGCACTGTTGGTTACTATCAACTCCCCCAAAGCCAACATTTTGCGGTCCTGCAGGTGCGGAGTCGCACTGCTACCGCCCACATGGGTCTCAATGATGCACGGTTGGTTACGATCAACTCCCGGCAAAGCCAACATTTGGCGCTGCCTCAGGTGCGGATTCGAACTGCTACAGCCAACCTGGGTCTGAATGATGCATTGTTGGTTAATATCAGATTCCCACCAAGCCAACATTTTGAGTTCGCGCAGGTGCGGATTCGAACTGCTACCGACAACATGGGTCTCAATGATGAACTGTTGGTTACTATCAACTCCCCAAAGCCAACATTTTGCGCTCCCGCAGGTGCGGATTCGCACTGCTACCGCCCACATGGGTCTCAATGATGCACTGTTGGTTACTATCAACTCCCCCAAAGCCAACATTTTGCGCTTCCCGCAGGTGCGGATTCGCACTGCTACCGCCCACATGGGTCTCAATGATGCACTGTTGGTTACTATCAACTCCCCCAAAGCCAACATTTTGCGCTCCCGCAGGTGCGGATTCGCACTGCTACCGCCCACATGGGTCTCAATGATGCACTGTTGGTTACTATCAACTCCCCAAAGCCAACATTTTGCGCTCCCGCAGGTGCGGATTCGCACTGCTACCGCCCACATGGGTCTCAATGATGCACTGTTGGTTACTATCAACTCCCCCAAAGCCAACATTTTGCGCGCCCGCAGGTGCGGATTCGCACTGCTACCGCCCACATGGGTCTCAATGATGCACTGTTGGTTACTATCAACTCCCCCAAAGCCAACATTTTGCGCTCCCGCAGGTGCGGATTCGCACTGCTACCGCCCACATGGGTCTCAATGATGCACTGTTGGTTACTATCAACTCCCCCCGAAGCCAACATTTTGGGCTCGCGCAGGTGCGGTTTCCCACCGCTACCCCCCACACGGGTCTAAATGATGCACCGGGGGTTACGACCAACCCCCCCCAAGCCAACATTTTGCGCTCCCGCAGGTGCGGATTCGCACTGCTACCGCCCACATGGGTCTCAATGATGCACTGTTGGTTACTATCAACCCCCCCAATGGAAACAAGTTGCGCGCCCGCAGGTGCGGATTCGCTCTGCTACCGCCCACTCCGGTCTCAATGATGCACTGTTGGTTCTAATCAACTCCCCAAAGCCAACATTTTGCGCTCCCGCAGGTGCGGATTCGCACTGCTACCGCCCACATGGGTCTCAATGATGCACTGTTGGTTACTATCACCTCCCCCCACGGCCAACATTTTGCGCTCCCGCAGGTGCGGATTCGCACTGCTACCGCCCACATGGGTCTCAATGATGCACTGTTGGTTACTATCAATCCCCCCAAAGCCAACATTCTGCGCTCCCGCAGGTGCGGATTCGCACTGCTACCGCCCACATGGGTCTCAATGATGCACTGTTGGTTACTATCAACTCCCCAAAGCCAACATTTTGCGCTCCCGCAGGTGCGGATTCGCACTGCTACCGCCCACATGGGTCTCAATGATGCACTGTTGGTTACTATCAACTCCCCCAAAGCCAACATTTTGCGCTCCCGCAGGTGCGGATTCGCACTGCTACCGCCCACATGGGTCTCAATGATGCACTGTTGGTTACTATCAACTCCCCCAAAGCCAACATTTTGCGCTCCGCAGGTGCGGATTCGCACTGCTACCGCCCACATGGGTCTCAATGATGCACTGTTGGTTACTATCAACTCCCCCAAAGCCAACATTTTGCGCTCCGCAGGTGCGGATTCGCACTGCTACCGCCCACATGGGTCTCAATGATGCACTGTTGGTTACTATCAACCCCCCAAAGTCAACATTTTGCGCTCCCGCAGGTGCGGATTCGCACTGCTACCGCCCACATGGGTCTCAATGATGCACTTTTGGTTGCTATCAACCCCCCCAAAGTCAACATTTTGCGCTCCCGCAGGTGCGGCTTCGCACTGCTACCGCCCACATGGGTCTCAATGATGCACTGTCGCTGACTACCACCCCCCCCCCCGCCAACATTCTGCGCCCCCGCAGGTGCGGATTCGCACTGCTACCGCCCACATGGGTCTCAATGATGCACTGTTGGTTACTATCAACACCCCAGAGCCAACTTTTCGCGCTCCCGCAGGTGCGGATTCGCACTGCTACCGCCCACATGGGTCTCAATGATGCACTGTTGGTTACTATCAACCCCCCCAAGGCCAACATTTTGCGCTCCCGCAGGTGCGGATTCGCACTGCTACCGCCCACATGGGTCTCAATGATGCACTGTTGGTTACTATCAACTCCCCAAAGCCAACATTTTGCGCTCCCGCAGGTGCGGATTCGCACTGCTACCGCCCACATGGGTCTCAATGATGCACTGTTGGTTACTATCAACTCCCCAAAGCCAACATTTTGCGCTCCCGCAGGTGCGGATTCGCACTGCTACCGCCCACATGGGTCTCAATGATGCACTGTTGGTTACTACCAACTCCCCAAAGCCAACATTTTGCGCTCCCGCAGGTGCGGATTCGCACTGCTACCGCCCACATGGGTCTCAATGATGCACTGTTGGTTACTATCAACTCCCCCAAAGCCAACATTTTGCGCTCCCGCAGGTGCGGATTCGCACTGCTACCGCCCACATGGGTCTCAATGATGCACTGTTGGTTACTATCAACTCCCCCAAAGCCAACATTTTGCGCTCCCGCAGGTGCGGATTCGCACTGCTACCGCCCACATGGGTCTCAATGATGCACTGTTGGTTACTATCAACTCCCCCAAAGCCAACATTTTGCGCTTCCCGCAGGTGCGGATTCGCACTGCTACCGCCCACATGGGTCTCAATGATGCACTGTTGGTTTCTATCAACTCCCCCAAAGCCAACATTTTGCGCTCCCGCAGGTGCGGACTCGCACGGCTACCGCCCACATGGGTCTCAATGATGCACTGTCGGTTACTATCAACTCCCCCAAAGCTGCCAACATTTTGCGCTCTTGCAGGTGCGGGTTCGTCCTGCTACCTCCCACATGGGTCTCAATGATGCACTGTTGGTTACTATCAACTCCCCCAAAGCCAACATTTTGCGCTCCCGCAGGTGCGGATTCGCACTGCTACCGCCCACATGGGTCTCAATGATGCACTGTTGGTTACTATCAACTCCCCCAACGCCAACATTTTGCGCTCCCGCAGGTGCGGATTCGCACTGCTACCGCCCACATGGGTCTCAATGATGCACTGTTGGTTTCTATCAACTCCCCCAAAGCCAACATTTTGCGCTCCCGCAGGTGCGGATTCGCACTGCTACCGCCCACATGGGTCTCAATGATGCACTGTTGGGTACTAGCAACTCCCCCAAAGTCAACATTTTGCGCTCCCGCAGGTGCGGATTCGCACTGCTACCGCCCACATGGGTCTCAATGATGCACTGTTGGTTACTATCAACTCCCCCAAAGCCAACATTTTGCGCTCCCGCAGGTGCGGATTCGCACTGCTACCGCCCACATGGGTCTCAATGATGCACTGTTGGTTACTATCAACTCCCCAAAGCCAACATTTTGCGCTCCCGCAGGTGCGGATTCGCACTGCTACCGCCCACATGGGTCTCAATGATGCACTGTTGGTTACTATCAACTCCCCAAAGCCAACATTTTGCGCTCCCGCAGGTGCGGATTCGCACTGCTACCGCCCACATGGGTCTCAATGATGCACTGTTGGTTACTATCAACTCCCCCAAAGCCAACATTTTGCGCTCCCGCAGGTGCGGATTCGCACTGCTACCGCCCACATGGGTCTCAATGATGCACTGTTGGTTACTATCAACTCCCCAAAGCCAACATTTTGCGCTTCCCGCAGGTGCGGATTCGCACTGCTACCGCCCACATGGGTCTCAATGATGCACTGTTGGTTACTATCAACTCCCCCAAAGCCAACATTTTGCGCTTCCCGCAGGTGCGGTTTCGCACTGCTACCGCCCACATGGGTCTCAATGATGCACTGTTGGTTACTATCAACCCCCCCAAAGCCAACATTTTGCGCTCCCGCAGGTGCGGTTTCGCACTGCTACCGCCCACATGGGTCTCAATGATGCACTGTTGGTTACTATCAACTCCCCAAAGCCAACATTTTGCGCTCCCTCATGTACGGATTCGCACTGCCTCCGCCCTCATGGGTCTCAATTGCGTACTGTTGGTTACTATCAACTCCCCAAAGCCAACATTTTGCGCTCCCGCAGGTGCGGATTCGCACTGCTACCGCCCACATGGGTCTCAATGATGCACTGTTGGTTACTATCAACCCCCCCAAAGCCAACATTTTGCGCTCCCGCAGGTGCGGATTCGCACTGCTACCGCCCACATGGGTCTCAATGATGCACTGTTGGTTACTATCAACTCCCCAAAGCCAACATTTTGCGCTCCCGCAGGTGCGGATTCGCACTGCTACCGCCCACATGGGTCTCAATGATGCACTGTTGGTTACTATCAACCCCCCCAAAGCCAACATTTTGCGCTCCCGCAGGTGCGGATTCGCACTGCTACCGCCCACATGGGTCTCAATGATGCACTGTTGGTTACTATCAACTCCCCCAAAGCCAACATTTTGCGCTCCCGCAGGTGCGGATTCGCACTGCTACCGCCCACATGGGTCTCAATGATGCACTGTTGGTTACTATCAACTCCCCCAAAGCCAACATTTTGCGCTCCCGCAGGTGCGGATTCGCACTGCTACCGCCCACATGGGTCTCAATGATGCACTGTTGGTTACTATCAACTCCCCCCAAAGCCAACATTTTGCGCTCCCGCAGGTGCGGATTCGCACTGCTGCCGCCCTCATGGGTCTCAATTGCGTACTGTTGGTTACTATCAACTCCCCAAAGTCAACATTTTGCGCTCCCGCAGGTGCGGATTCGCACTGCTACCGCCCACATGGGTCTCAATGATGCACTGTTGGTTACTATCAACTCCCCCAAAGCCAACATTTTGCGCTCCCGCAGGTGCGGATTCGCACTGCTACCGCCCACATGGGTCTCAATGATGCACTGTTGGTTACTATCAACTCCCCCTAAAGCCAACATTTTGCGCTCCCGCAGGTGCGGATTCGCACTGCTACCGCCCACATGGGTCTCAATGATGCACTGTTGGTTACTATCCACTCCCCCTAAAGCCAACATTTTGCGCTCCCGCAGGTGCGGATTCGCACTGCTACCGCCCACATGGGTCTCAATGATGCACTGTTGGTTACTATCGACTCGCCCAAAGCCAACATTTTGCGCTCCCGCAGGTGCGGATTCGCACTGCTACCGCCCACATGGGTCTCAATGATGCACTGTTGGTTACTATCAACTCCCCCAAAGCCAACATTTTGCGCTCCCGCAGGTGCGGATTCGCACTGCTACCGCCCACATGGGTCTCAATGATGCACTGTTGGTTACTATCAACTCCCCCAAAGCCAACATTTTACGCTCCCGCAGGTGCGGATTCGCACTGCTACCGCCCACATGGGTCTCAATGATGCACTGTTGGTTACTATCAACTCCCCAAAGCCAACATTTTGCGCTCCCGCAGGTGCGGATTCGCACTGCTACCGCCCACATGGGTCTCAATGATGCACTGTTGGTTACTATCAACTCCCCAAAGCCAACATTTTGCGCTCCCGCAGGTGCGGATTCGCACTGCTACCGCCCACATGGGTCTCAATGATGCACTGTTGGTTACTATCAACTCCCCCAAAGCCAACATTTTGCGCTCCCGCAGGTGCGGATTCGCACTGCTACCGCCCACATGGGTCTCAATGATGCACTGTTGGTTACTATCAACTCCCCCAAAGCCAACATTTTGCGCTCCCGCAGGTGCGGATTCGCACTGCTGCCGCCCACATGGGTCTCAATGATGCACTTTTGGTTACTATCAACCTCCCCCCAAAACCAACATTTTGCGCTCCCGCAGGTGCGGATTCGCACTGCTACCGCCCACATGGGTCTCAATGATGCACTGTTGGTTACTATCAACTCCCCCAAAGCCAACATTTTGCGCTCCCGCAGGTGCGGATTCGCACTGCTACCGCCCACATGGGTCTCAATGATGCACTGTTGGTTACTATCAACTCCCCCAAAGCCAACATTTTGCGCTCCCGCAGGTGCGGATTCGCACTGCTACCGCTCACATGGGTCTCAATGATGCACTTTTGGTTACTATCAACTCCCCCAAAGCCAACATTTTGCGCTTCCGCAGGTGCGGATTCGCACTGCTACCGCCCACATGGGTCTCAATGATGCACTGTTGGTTACTATCAACTCCCCCAAAGCCAACATTTTACGCTCCCGCAGGTGCGGATTCGCACTGCTGCCGCCCACATGGGTCTCAATGATGCACTGTTGGTTACTATCAGCTCCCCCCAAAGCCAACATTTTGCGCTCCCGCAGGTGCGGATTCGCACTGCTACCGCCCACATGGGTCTCAATGATGCACTGTTGGTTACTATCAACTCCCCCAAAGCCAACATTTTACGCTCCCGCAGGTGCGGATTCGCACTGCTACCGCCCACATGGGTCTCAATGATGCACTGTTGGTTACTATCAACCCCCCCAAAGCCAACATTTTGCGCTCCCGCAGGTGCGGATTCGCACTGCTACCGCCCACATGGGTCTCAATGATGCACTGTTGGTTACTATCAACCCCCCAAAGCCAACATTTTGCGCTCCCGCAGGTGCGGATTCGCACTGCTACCGCCCACATGGGTCTCAATGATGCACTGTTGGTTACTATCAACCCCCCCAAAGCCAACATTTTGCGCTCCCGCAGGTGCGGATTCGCACTGCTACCGCCCACATGGGTCTCAATGATGCACTGTTGGTTACGATCAACTGCCCAAACCCAACATTTTTCGCGCGCGCGGGTTCGTCTTCACACTGCCTCCGCCCTCATGGGTCTCAATTGCGTACTGTTGGTTATTATCAACTCCCCAAAGCCAACATTTTGCGCTCCCGCAGGTGCGGATTCGCACTGCTACCGCCCACATGGGTCTCAATGATGCACTGTTGGTTACTATCAACTCCCCAAAGCCAACATTTTGCGCTCCCGCAGGTGCGGATTCGCACTGCTGCCGCCCACATGGGTCTCAATGATGCACTTTTGGTTACTATCAACTCCCCCAAAGCCAACATTTTGCGCTCCCGCAGGTGCGGATTCGCACTGCTACCGCCCACATGGGTCTCAATTATGCACTGTTGGTCACTATCAACTACCCCCAAAGCCAACATTTTGCGCTCCCGCAGGTGCGGATTCGCACTGCTACCGCCCACATGGGTCTCAATGATGCACTGTTGGTTACTATCAACTCCCCCAAAGCCAACATTTTGCGCTCCCGCAGGTGCGGATTCGCACTGCTACCGCCCACATGGGTCTCAATGATGCACTGTTGGTTACTATCAACTCCCCCAAAGCCAACATTTTGCGCTCCCGCAGGTGCGGATTCGCACTGCTACCGCCCACATGGGTCTCAATGATGCACTGTTGGTTACTATCAACTCCCCCAAAGCCAACATTTTGCGCTCCCGCAGGTGCGGATTCGCACTGCTACCGCCCACATGGGTCTCAATGATGCACTGTTGGTTACTATCAACTCCCCCCAAAGCCAACATTTTGCGCTCCCGCAGGTGCGGATTCGCACTGCTACCGCCCACATGGGTCTCAATGATGCACTGTTGGTTACTATCAACTCCCCCCAAAGCCAACATTTTGCGCTCCCGCAGGTGCGGATTCGCACTGCTACCGCCCACATGGGTCTCAATGATGCACTGTTGGTTACTATCAACTCCCCCAAAGCCAACATTTTGCGCTCCCGCAGGTGCGGATTCGCACTGCTACCGCCCACATGGGTCTCGATGATGCACTGTTGGTTACTCTCGACGCCCCCCCGAGCCAACATTTTGCGCTCCCGCAGGTGCGGATTCGCACTGCTACCGCCCACATGGGTCTCAATGATGCACTGTTGGTTACTATCAACTCCCCCAAAGCCACAATTTTGCGCTCCCGCAGGTGCGGATTCGCACTGCTACCGCCCACATGGGTCTCAATGATGCACTGTTGGTTTCTATCAACTCCCCCAAAGCCAACATTTTGCGCTCCCGCAGGTGCGGATTCGCACTGCTACCGCCCACATGGGTCTCAATGATGCACTGTTGGTTACTATCAACTCCCCCAAAGCCAACATTTTGCGCTCCCGCAGGTGCGGATTCGCACTGCTACCGCCCACATGGGTCTCAATGATGCACTGTTGGTTACTATCAACTCCCCCAAAGCCAACATTTTGCGCTCCCGCAGGTGCGGATTCGCACTGCTGCCGCCCACATGGGTCTCAATGATGCACTGTTGGTTACTATCAACTCCCCCAAAGCCAACATTTTGCGCTCCCGCAGGTGCGGATTCGCACTGCTGCCGCCCACATGGGTCTCAATGATGCACTGTTGGTTACTATCAACTCCCCCCAAAGCCAACATTTTGCGCTCCCGCAGGTGCGGATTCGCACTGCTGCCGCCCACATGGGTCTCAATGATGCACTGTTGGTTACTATCAACTCCCCCCAAAGCCAACATTTTGCGCTCCCGCAGGTGCGGATTCGCACTGCTACCGCCCACATGGGTCTCAATGATGCACTGTTGGTTACTATCAACTCCCCAAAGCCAACATTTTGCGCTCCCGCAGGTGCGGATTCGCACTGCTACCGCCCACATGGGTCTCAATGATGCACTGTTGGTTACTATCAACTCCCCAAAGCCAACATTTTGCGCTCCCGCAGGTGCGGATTCTCACTGCTACCGCCCACATGGGTCTCAATGATGCACTGTTGGTTACTATCAACTCCCCCAAAGCCAACATTTTGCGCTCCCGCAGGTGCGGATTCGCACTGCTGCCGCCCACATGGGTCCTCAATGATGCACTGTTGGTTACTATCAACACTCCCAAAGCCAACATTTTGCGCTCCCGCAGGTGCGGATTCGCACTACTGCCGCCCACATGGGTCTCAATGACGCACTGTTGGTTACTATCAACTCCCCAAAGCCAACATTTTACGCTCCCGCAGGTGCGGATTCGCACTGCTGCCGCCCACATGGGTCTCAATGATGCACTGTTGGTTACTATCAACTCCCCCAAAGCCAACATTTTGCGCTCCCGCAGGTGCGGATTCTCACTGCTACCGCCCACATGGGTCTCAATGATGCACTGTTGGTTACTATCAACTCCCCCAAAGCCAACATTTTGCGCTCCCGCAGGTGCGGATTCGCACTGCTGCCGCCCACATGGGTCTCAATGATGCACTGTTGGTTACTATCAACTCCCCCAAAGCCAACATTTTGCGCTCCCGCAGGTGCGGATTCGCACTGCTGCCGCCCACATGGGTCTCAATGATGCACTGTTGGTTACTATCAACTCCCCCAAAGCCAACATTTTGCGCTCCCGCAGGTGCGGATTCGCACTGCTGCCGCCCACATGGGTCTCAATGATGCACTGTTGGTTACTATCAACTCCCCCCAAAGCCAACATTTTGCGCTCCCGCAGGTGCGGATTCGCACTGCTGCCGCCCACATGGGTCTCAATGATGCACTGTTGGTTACTATCAACTCCCCCAAAGCCAACATTTTGCGCTCCCGCAGGTGCGGATTCGCACTGCTGCCGCCCACATGGGTCTCAATGATGCACTGTTGGTTACTATCAACTCCCCCAAAGCCAACATTTTGCGCTCCCGCAGGTGCGGATTCGCACTGCTGCCGCCCACATGGGTCTCAATGATGCACTGTTGGTTACTATCAACTCCCCCAAAGCCAACATTTTGCGCTCCCGCAGGTGCGGATTCGCACTGCTACCGCCCACATGGGTCTCAATGATGCACTGTTGGTTACTATCAACTCCCCCAAAGCCAACATTTTGCGCTCCCGCAGGTGCGGATTCGCACTGCTGCCGCCCACATGGGTCTCAATGATGCACTGTTGGTTACTATCAACTCCCCCAAAAGCCAACATTTTGCGCTCCCGCAGGTGCGGATTCGCACTGCTGCCGCCCACATGGGTCTCAATGATGCACTGTTGGTTACTATCAACTCCCCCAAAGCCAACATTTTGCGCTCCCGCAGGTGCGGATTCGCACTGCTGCCGCCCACATGGGTCTCAATGATGCACTGTTGGTTACTATCAACTCCCCCAAAGCCAACATTTTGCGCTCCCGCAGGTGCGGATTCGCACTGCTGCCGCCCACATGGGTCTCAATGATGCACTGTTGGTTACTATCAACTCCCCCAAAGCCAACATTTTGCGCTCCCGCAGGTGCGGATTCGCACTGCTGCCGCCCACATGGGTCTCAATGATGCACTGTTGGTTACTATCAACTCCCCCCAAAGCCAACATTTTGCGCTCCTGCAGGTGCGGATTCGCACTGCTGCCGCCCACATGGGTCTCAATGATGCACTGTTGGTTACTATCAACTCCCCCAAAGCCAACATTTTGCGCTCCCGCAGGTGCGGATTCGCACTGCTGCCGCCCACATGGGTCTCAATGATGCACTGTTGGTTACTATCAACTCCCCAAAGCCAACATTTTGCGCTCCCGCAGGTGCGGATTCGCACTGCTGCCGCCCACATGCGTCGCAATGATGCACAGTTGGTTACTATCAACTCCCCGCAACCCCAACATTTGCGGTCCCGCAGGTGCGGGTTCGCACCGCGGCCGCCCACATGGGTCTCAATGATGCACTGTTGGTTACTATCAACTCCCCCAAAGCCAACATTTTGCGCTCCCGCAGGTGCGGAATCGCACTGCTGCCGCCCACATGGGTCTCAATGATGCCCTGTTGGTTACTATCAACTCCCCAAAGCCAACATTTTGCGCTCCCGCAGGTGCGGATTCGCACTGCTGCCGCCCACATGGGTCTCAATGATGCACTGTTGGTTACTATCAACTCCCCCAAAGCCAACATTTTGCGCTCCCGCAGGTGCGGATTCGCACTGCTGCCGCCCACATGGGTCTCAATGATGCACTGTTGGTTACTATCATCCCCCCCAAAGCCAACATTTTGCGCTCCCGCAGGTGCGGATTCGCACTGCTGCCGCCCACATGGGTCTCAATGATGCACTGTTGGTTACTATCAACCCCCCAAAGCCAACATTTTGCGCTCCCGCAGGTGCGGATTCGCACTGCTGCCGCCCACATGGGTCTCAATGATGCACTGTTGGTTACTATCAACTCCCCCAAAGCCAACATTTTGCGCTCCCGCAGGTGCGGATTCGCACTGCTGCCGCCCACATGGGTCTCAATGATGCACTGTTGGTTACTATCAACTCCCCCAAAGCCAACATTTTGCGCTCCCGCAGGTGCGGATTCGCACTGCTGCCGCCCACATGGGTCTCAATGATGCACTGTTGGTTACTATCAACTGGCCCCAAAGCCAACATTTTGCGCTCCCGCAGGTGCGGATTCGCACTGCTGCCGCCCACATGGGTCTCAATGATGCACTGTTGGTTACTATCAACTCCCCCCAAAGCCAACATTTTGCGCTCCCGCAGGTGCGGATTCGCACTGCTGCCGCCCACATGGGTCTCAATGATGCACTTTTGGTTACTATCAACTCCCCCCAAAGCCAACATTTTGCGCTCCCGCAGGTGCGGATTCGCACTGCTGCCGCCCACATGGGTCTCAATGATGCACTGTTGGTTACTATCAACTCCCCCAAAGCCAACATTTTGCGCTCCCGCAGGTGCGGATTCGCACTGCTGCCGCCCACATGGGTCTCAATGATGCACTGTTGGTTACTATCAACTCCCCCAAAAGCCAACATTTTGCGCTCCCGCAGGTGCGGATTCGCACTGCTGCCGCCCACATGGGTCTCAATGATGCACTGTTGGTTACTATCAACTCCCCCAAAGCCAACATTTTGCGCTCCCGCAGGTGCGGATTCGCACTGCTGCCGCCCACATGGGTCTCAATGATGCACTGTTGGTTACTATCAACTCCCCCCAAAGCCAACATTTTGCGCTCCCGCAGGTGCGGATTCGCACTGCTGCCGCCCACATGGGTGTTACTGATGCGCTGTTGGGTACGATCTACACTCCCAAAAGCCAACATTTTGCGCTCCCGCAGGTGCGGATTCGCACTGCTGCCGCCCACATGGGTCTCAATGATGCACTGTTGGTTACTATCAACTCCCCCAAAGCCAACATTTTGCGCTCCCGCAGGTGCGGATTCGCACTGCTGCCGCCCACATGGGTCTCAATGATGCACTGTTGGTTACTATCAACTCCCCCAAAGCCAACATTTTGCGCTCCCGCAGGTGCGGATTCGCACTGCTGCCGCCCACATGGGTCTCAATGATGCACTGTTGGTTACTATCAACTCCCCCAAAGCCAACATTTTGCGCTCCCGCAGGTGCGGATTCGCACTGCTGCCGCCCACATGGGTCTCAATGATGCACTGTTGGTTACTATCAACTCCCCCAAAGCCAACATTTTGCGCTCCCGCAGGTGCGGATTCGCACTGCTGCCGCCCACATGGGTCTCAATGATGCACTGTTGGTTACTATCAACTCCCCCAAAGCCAACATTTTGCGCTCCCGCAGGTGCGGATTCGCACTGCTGCCGCCCACATGGGTCTCAATGATGCACTGTTGGTTACTATCAACTCCCCCAAAGCCAACATTTTGCGCTCCCGCAGGTGCGGATTCGCACTGCTGCCGCCCACATGGGTCTCAATGATGCACTGTTGGTTACTATCAACTCCCCCAAAGCCAACATTTTGCGCTCCCGCAGGTGCGGATTCGCACTGCTGCCGCCCACATGGGTCTCAATGATGCACTGTTGGTTACTATCAACTCCCCAAAGCCAACATTTTGCGCTCCCGCAGGTGCGGATTCGCACTGCTGCCGCCCACATGGGTCTCAATGATGCACTGTTGGTTACTATCAACTCCCCCAAAGCCAACATTTTGCGCTCCCGCAGGTGCGGATTCGCACTGCTGCCGCCCACATGGGTCTCAATGATGCACTGTTGGTTACTATCAACTCCCCCAAAGCCAACATTTTACGCTCCCGCAGGTGCGGATTCGCACTGCTGCCGCCCACATGGGTCTCAATGATGCACTGTTGGTTACTATCAACCCCCCAAAGCCAACATTTTGCGCTCCCGCAGGTGCGGATTCGCACTGCTGCCGCCCACATGGGTCTCAATGATGCACTGTTGGTTACTATCAACTCCCCCAAAAGCCAACATTTTGCGCTCCCGCAGGTGCGGATTCGCACTGCTGCCGCCCACATGGGTCTCAATGATGCACTGTTGGTTACTATCAACTCCCCCAAAGCCAACATTTTGCGCTCCCGCAGGTGCGGATTCGCACTGCTGCCGCCCACATGGGTCTCAATGATGCACTGTTGGTTACTATCAACTCCCCCCAAAGCCAACATTTTGCGCTCCCGCAGGTGCGGATTCGCACTGCTGCCGCCCACATGGGTCTCAATGATGCACTTTTGGTTACTATCAACTCCCCCCAAAGCCAACATTTTGCGCTCCCGCAGGTGCGGATTCGCACTGCTGCCGCCCACATGGGTCTCAATGATGCACTGTTGGTTACTATCAACTCCCCCAAAGCCAACATTTTACGCTCCCGCAGGTGCGGATTCGCTATACCAGCACCCAGACTGGTCCCAGTTTCGTATTGGAAGTATTGATTTGTTCCCCTAAAATCTCATTTTTACACTGCATGAAAAAATAGTTTATTTTGGGATACTTGGGTCATACAGCCCTGCCGTCCTTCTTAGTCACACTTGGTCGACAACTAAGAAGCTTTGCCCAAATCCAAAAATTTCTATTAGTCTCTTTAGGCTAAATGTGTGCATGTGAGCGTGTATGTGTGTACAAAAAATAGTGTGCCGTACGGCCGAACACCTTTACAGTCTCTTTAAAATGCCCCACCCCCTTCCCCCTCCCATGGCTGTCACCAGGATTCGAACCTAGAGCATGAACAAAACCGTCAGAGAGATGCGTTGACGCTATACACTCCTCTATGGTTACTGTTTGAAATGTTTTTGTTATTGAATTAAGCCTCTCCTGACTGAAACCACACGAAAGGAATATGAGAGTGTGTTTTTTGTAGCCTTTCGCTTTTGTGTTCGTGATAGTAGTTTAATTGTCGCTGAAAAATGCAAAAAAAACAAGCAACAAAAGAGAATAGCGATAATTCTTTGTTTTCATATGCAGAGAATAGAGACAATCTTGTGTTCCATTTTATCTGCAGCTAATATGGTGGTAGTGTTGCGATAGATTGTATGTTTTGGAAGCAAAACACAATTCCTCGAGTAGCACATATGTTCCAAGTCAGGTGTCGCAACTTATACACTGAGCATACTGGTCGTACGTATTTCATACGACCAAACTTATGAGAATGTTTCATAAGAATTGAACTATGAAAATATTAAGATCATATTTCGGTCAAATCAATCTTTTTTATTGTATATCCAACAAAACGTTTCCCTGAAGCGTCGGTAGGCGTGTGGTGCGATCTCACGCCTCCTGATCACGACGTCCACGGTTCGAAACGAGGTTACACTTTTTTTC
>NW_026942154.1:0-93957 GCF_024139115.2 Armigeres subalbatus
TGCAGTACAGATGTGGTTACTTAGTGTTGTGATTTGTTGGCTCCATTGATACAGTATTTAGTGCGAAGAATGAGCAGCCGATGATCTGAGAAGCCATTTGGTGCTTCTATGCAGCGGCAATTGGGTGGATGAAACCTGCGGATTATTGGCATCACGATGTGATCTATCTGAGAACAGCTTCCACCGCGTTTCCATGTGCATAGCACGCTTTTGTCAGGTCCAAATGAGCTGGAGAGTCGGTATTTATGAAGAAGAAGTAGCTCTTTCAAAGCTTCTCCATTTGAGTTGGTCCAAGGGTGGAAGAGTAATGGTCCTACACGCTTTCTGTCATCGGGAAGCAAATCTTTG
The DNA here is from genome assembly GCF_024139115.2 of Armigeres subalbatus. Lineage (NCBI taxonomy): Eukaryota > Metazoa > Arthropoda > Insecta > Diptera > Culicidae > Armigeres > Armigeres subalbatus. The sequence goes on from NW_026942154.1 coordinate 349, forward strand.
TATCCTACGTGGGCGTTGAAGTCTCCTAGAATTATGACGTTGTCCCTCTGCCGTTCACTCAATCTGGTTAAGTAGTTGATTAGAACTCCTATCTCTGGATCCGCTTGGGTGCTCGCCGAGCGTGCGTATATGGACAAGACTATAAGTTGTTCTCCAAACACAGTGATCTTGACTCCGCAGGTATTATTTCCAACTCGAAAAAACTTAAATTTGTTGCCGAAGTGTCCTCGATGTACCAGGATAGCGGTTCCACCTCCCATCCTGGGGGAGGTCTCCGATTGTCGATTTACATTGAACCATGCGTAGGCCGCTGTGGTTGTTGTACTGGTGGCTAAACGGGTCTCTTGCAAACAGGCAACAGCAATATTGTTGTCGTTTAGGAACTGATCGATGACGTCCCGATCGGACGGTTGGGAGCACCCTGAGACATTCCATGTCCCAGCTGTAAAGACGTTCGGTGGCGAGTTTATTGTTGCGAGTGCCGCCGGAGTGCTATCACTGTGTTGTGTCACATCGTAAGTGTCGATTGTATGTTGTTGTTGTATTGCTTGTATGTGTGGTCGCGGTAACGGATCTCTTTGTTGGTGTGCGGGACCGGTAATGTTGGTGATTCCTGCTTGTCTCTTCTGAAGGGGGGGGGGGGGGGGGCATCATCTTTTTCTAGTCCCATCGTTCGTTTACCTGTATTATTTAAGTCGTTTATCAATTTAATGTTCGTTTTATTGTTATTTTGCCAACCACTAGGGATATCTAGAACACTATCATAGTGTGTGTACTCCGCGATGCCCGAGAGTCTGTGAGCTACTCTCAAGGTTCTTCTTCCATCTGCGTTGATGATGCATGCCGATGAGTGTTCTCTGTAGATTTCTATCCTGAAATCAACCAGCCAGAAACACACTCCGGGTGGCCTAATACCCGACATATAGGCAATTAACTTTGAATGTACTGAACTCGAGTGGCGATCTCTCTTCGCTTGTGTGGTCGGGTCGGGATCTGACGACCAACTGGCACAACCTCACACAACCCTACTTCATTGAGCGCCGTTGCTGATGAAGCAAGTGTGTAGGAGCCGGACAATACTAAATACTCATTCTACTTGGTTGGCATGTGTACAAAAATACATATGAGAGAGTTAGTTCTGAAAATGTATTGCGAGAGTTCGGCTGGTACCTGGTGCAGGAAATTTGGTTTCATCAGTACCCGCTAAGCTGCGTTGGACGACGGAGGTCCTTCGTAGCTTAGTAAGGAAAGCACCTGTCTAGCAAACTGGGATCGAGGAATCAAAGCCCACCGAAGGGGTGGTTACGCTCCAATACCTTTCCGAACTAAATCTATCACATGTTGTATATATGCATAATCAAGTTTCAGACATAGTAATTCAAATTTTAACCAAAATTTTATAATTTTATTTTGGCTTACAAATCTAACATTTTGTCCCTTGTTTTTTATTCAATATGAATCTTTTCATACGGAGATATCATTAAAGAGCCATGAAATTGAACATTTGATCAATAAAAACAAATAACACAATATATAAAATCTATACTAATCGATTTTTCTACGTCCTTAGATATCGTTTGTGAAAATTAACATATACAAGAAGCAACTATGTATTAACAACTATGTAATTTCTTACATCTACTTTTCATATGTGCTTCAAATTAAATGTTACTTGAACCTCGTTTCTTTCTTTTTTTTTAATTCAGCGCAATCCAAAGATGGACTTTAGCAAAACTGATCTCCTCAAACTGCTGAGCTACTTGGAAGGTGAGCTCCAAGCCCGAGACGTAGTCATCGCCGTACTTAAGACTGAAAAAGTCAAACAACTACTCAACACTGCTCGATATAGCAAACCCACTAACCTAAACGATCCTCACGCGGCACTCTACCGCGACAACTTGGCCTCCAGTGGGAACATCGCCAGCCGACAGTCATCCATTCAGGCGGCATATTCCGAGCACGAGATGCGACTGCTAAACGACCAGCGATTGGGTGTCAAAGAACAGATGGATTCTCTGGCGGCGCTTGTGATGCAGCAGCGACAGACTCAAGCCAAAATGGTCGAAGTACTGAAAGATGCCGAAGAACGATACAAAAAAGTTGTTCAGGAACTAGAAGACGAACGACGGAAGCATGAACACACCACTGCCCAAGGGGACGACATTACGTACGGGTTAGAGATCGAACGGTCACGGTTGAAGCAGGAATTGGAGCATGAGAAAGAGCAACGAAAAGTGACGGAATTGGAGCTACAGAAAATTCAGGAACAGTTCGAAGCGGAAAAAAATCGCCAGAAGCAGATAGTACTATTGCTCCTAGCAGAGAGAAAGAAAATTATTATAAAATATATAGAAGAGCGAAAGCGGAGTGAGGATTTGGCACAGATCTTGTCCGAAGAAAAATTGCGAGTGGACACAATAGCCGAAGGCCTTGAGGAAGAAAGCAAAAAGTCGCTCCGGATGGAAGCGGAATTGGAGACGCAAACTCAGCAATTCGATTTGGAGAGGAAAATGTTGCACCAAAGTCTGGGCAAGGAGGAGAAGCGGTAAGTTAATTAGATAGTTGATTCTAAGGCAGCACATGTCGAATTCAACAAGACATTTTTCATCTCTGGTCTGGATTACACAATAATTCTTTTAATAATTTTAGGATCAAAGAGCAAGAGATCGAAATTCAGCAGCTGAAGACAGAATTGGAAATGCTGAGGAAACAGACTGGTATTCGCCATCCGATCGTTGCCCCGCAGCTTCCTACCAAACCAGGCGGTCTAATGCCTTCGAGGCCATCAATAGGAGGGGTCCCACTAGCATCAGGCAAGTACAAACAAAAGCGGATAATTTTATTTCAAAATGTCATAAAATTCATTTTATTAGTTCTCGTACGGTAGTTTATATTCTTAAGACATTATTAATTGGGATATTTCAACAAATTACTAAACAAAATTATAAGTAAAGAATTCAAAATTCAAATTCTATTTCCTGTATTTCGTAATTTGTTTCTCCCTTCATCAATCTTCATTTACAAATTAAAACCTCAAATCATTTAAAACGAACACATCCCGAACATAAAAATAACACAAATGCAGACGTAGGAAACGTAGCATCATCCTCTTCTTCCGCTTCCGTCGCAGCTGGTTCTGCGGCGTCTGCTACCACAGCCGCTTCCTCTGCTGCTGCTGCTGCCGCCGTTAGTGGACCTGCTGCAGCCTCGGGCCCTGTATCCGGTGTTGGGATTCTACCGCATGGCGCCGCCGCAATGATCAGTAGTGTGGCCACCAAGGTGGTCCAGCCAACTGCTACGGTTTCTAGCGTGCCAGTTTCCGGACCAAGTAATTTAATAACAATTTTTTTTTGTTTTGAACCTGTGAACTGTCGTAACTGTTCTCTATAGCAAGAGAAACTATATCTGATGTGTGATTGCTGTGACGTTGCTGTACTTAACCTCTTCCTTATTTATTTATGTAGCTCTATTGCTTTTCTTGTGGCTTTTCTATTCATTACACTTTGCTTATATCTAATAGCGATCAGCTAATGTAAATAATATTCTAACAACTATAATATAGATTACCTACATAGAAGCTTTTCAGATAACGTGTAAACTTCAAAATATTCAAATACAGTTCAGCTAAATATTCCTTATTTTATTGTTACATGAACCTTTAGTTTGGCAACTTTTATGAGTCCATTTCCGTCAATTTCGAAGAAAAAATTCAAACTGATTTCAACTCCTTGGGGGCTGTCCATATCACGTGGACTGGTTTTGGCCAGTTTTACATGCATCTTCTCCCAACGTGGACATTTGTTATACAAATTACCAAAAATTTGTATGGACCGTGGACACGAACAACCCCTTTCTGTCCACGACTTTTTGAAAAGGTATAAAAAAATCATTGCAGAATTAGTGGAAAACGAAAAAATGTTTTAAATTGTAAATCAATAGTAATTGGATTATTTTCAATAGTTTTCTTACTTTGACACAAACAGTTGTGTCAAATCTACCTATTGAACTGCCAATCTGTCTACTTATATATCGAGCAAAGTAAACAAATGCCCGTGTGTGGTGCAGAAGTATTGTTATCGCCTGACAATTATTAGCGCGAAATGAAATGTATTGGGACTAAAATGTAAGAACTCTCCACAAGAAATAGCGCATTTTCCAGTATTCCATTTCATAGAATGGTCCATTCTCCATTCCATTCCATTTCATAGAATGATTCATTCTCCAGAATAACATTTCCAGGGGGGCAAATTTGTCCACCAGCAACGTAAAAAGCTCTAGTTTACAAAACAAATTTCGCTCTTTTGAAATGTTGATGCCGATTTTTCGTATGGTTTTTCATCCACTGATGTAAAGGGATCTTATTCATGTACATAGACGACAACAAATCATGCCTTTTTATATTCAAACATTTTGCCTTACTCGTAGAACATATTTGTGCCGGGTAACTTCCATTACTGTCAAAATCAAACATTACAGGCAGAATGGAATATAATAATTTGTTAGTATGTGGCTCTATGAGGCTTTAGCGTAATAAACATCATTCTAGAATAACATAATACGACACTTTGCAATATTGTACAATATAGGATCCTGATTTGCATGTCCTTTTGTGTGTATCACCATTGCGCTTATATTTACCTAAACGTTCCTTTATGTTCCAAGAAACATCGATACCACAACTAATTCGCTGTTCCCTACTCTCCACAGCAACTGGAATCGCTCGTTCTGTGTCGCCCGGGCAACTTATCAGACAAACCGCCATCTCACAGCTGTCGATAACGTCTCCACCGTTGGGACCTCCGGGAGCGAATGCCGCACCGGTGGCACCGTCTCCCGAAACGTACGCCAACACGGTCACACCCAGCAAGGTAAGTCCAACTGCCCAACCCAAATACACTCGTTTGTCGTCGTTTGCCATTTTACCCTGTTTGATGATAGGACATTTTTTGTACCATGCTTACGATTGTACGATTTCAGTTTGATTTGACAAAAGGAAGATATTCCAAATCGAAATTATTCATTATTGCCCTGTCACGAACTTTCCGCATATTGTGTTGCACTTTGAACTATCTATGCCCTCCCAATCGGCGCACCATTCGCAATCGTTCGTTATCATTTTTATGTGTTGTTTTTATCAGTTACACGTTCCATTCGTAAGTGTTGTAATCACAATACGCTAAAAAATTGTCTGTAGAATGAGTGGTGATTGAATGAAGGCATTTGTACCTTTGTATCATACATATTTTTATGAACATTCGTTTTATTTGATACAAGCTCATCAAGACCATATATGGCTGATTCACTTCAGTGTTGTTCAGGCTAATTTTGTGTTTATTATTTCATTTGAAAAAATCTCCAATACCATATTAAATATTTATCGTTATTAGCCATTCCTCCCATGGGTTGGCACAGGATATTCACTGCTTTCCTCATCATATTGAGTTTATATTAGATACAAGTCTATCAATTTCGATCAAACTTTATATTTATGTTCACTTAATATATTTTGATTTACTATTTACGTAGACCTACTATGTAAACTATTTCGAAAATAATGCATATTACATAGAACTTTTGTTATACCCTGGGGCAGTTCCCTCTGGGGAGGAATGGTTTTAACTCACTTTAGCACTTATTTATTTTCATTTATTCATTTCAGTGAAGAATATACATTGATGAAATTTCAAAAATAATTTGCTTTTAAACAATATCTATTTTCATAGCTTGATATTCTAACACGAACACTTTAGTGTTTCTATAGATGGAATGTAAATGCTGTAGCTTATAAACTGCGGAAATTTATGGTATTCCATATTATACCTACATACTGATCTATACTGATGTCCTGTGAATTTTGAAAGCTAAACGAACGAAATATCGGGGCCTATAAATACCTTAGCCTAGCGTATGATATTTTCTCGACTTGTTGTCATCTTTTTAGTCTTACGAATAGACTTGTGCGCCGCTGCTGATGATTTGCTTACGCCGCTGATTATTTTTACCACGCCGAAGGCTACGAAAAGACTTGTGACAGTAAGGTAATAAAGTATTCAAGAAGAGCATTTTCACTGCCAAGTTTAATTTTATTTAGCTCTGAAATCGTGAACTGTTTCTCATTATCAGAAATGGTATGTACTGTCACAAATACATATTTTCAAGCAAGTTTATATAATCAATTATCTTACAATTTTCAAACATGTAATTCTTATTTCGGTTGAAATTCATAATACGAAATCTTCTGCTGGTGACGTACACACAACTGCAATGCAACAAGCATTGAGCTGATTTCTAGCTCAAAATGTGCGAGAAACATGGAAAGAAAATGTCTATGTAATTGGTTTTATTGATTAGCTTCGTTAAAAGATCCTTTGTAATACAGCAGCGGTTTTCAACCTGCGGTACATGTACCCCTCGGGGTACCTTCGCTGGCCCTAGGGGGTATCTCGGACAAAAATGCGTGATGGCGGACGTATTACAATTCCAATTCGAGACTTATTGATAAAATTTTGATACACAATTATCAATTATTATATCATAATTTTGTCTTGTGCATAATATGCATGGTGATTAGTAAATCAAAGCCAAAAATCTCCAATGCAATCGTCCTGCTCTAAATTTAATGTTGAAAAATATTTTAACTGGGCTGGGTGTACCAATTCTCGCCATACATAAGAACAACTATTTTTTAAAAATAAGTAAAAGGCCACTTTATATATCAAGCGAAAGGTTTTACTTCCTGCTCCTTAGAACAGCTGTGAAAACCACAATAAAATTTGTTATAATCATCAAAATTGATTAATCCATAATAGGAACGCATGCACCAGTTGTAGCACTATTCTTAATTTTGGTTCCTTATTTGGCAAATCCCATTGTTTTCTTATGGGATTGGCCAAGTAGGGACCACTAGTGCGGTAACTTGTGCAAAGGACGTCAAAAATTAAGCAAAATCAATTTTTACAATAATGCTTTGCTTGTTTTGGAGGAGATCAAAGGTCTTATCGTATCATATGAATATGCTTTATCGATATGAACTTGGTTTGCGGTGATTTGATTGGCCATTTGGCATATAAAGCACTAGTGCGACAACTGGTGCTATAGTCACAACTGGTACATCTAGCTTTTCAACTAAAATCCAGAATCTAAAGGTTCGGCCCTTGTTTAAAAGATATATTTCCCATCCGAAAACTTGTCATCTCCGGATTGGCAATCGTACGTCTTTGCACACAAGGCTAATTGGATACCCTGGTTGGTTCTTTCAAGACTTTCAGAAGCCTCCTTTCAAGAGGCTTGGAAGCCTTCTTTCAAGAGGCTTGGAAGCCTCCTTTCAAGAGGCTTGGAAGCCTCCTTTCAAGAGGCTTGGAAGCCTCCTTTCAAGAGGCTTGGAAGCCTCCTTTCAAGAGGCTTGGAAGCCTCCTTTCAAGAGGCTTGGAAGCCTCCTTTCAAGAGGCTTGGAAGCCTCCTTTCAAGAGGCTTGGAAGCCTCCTTTCAAGAGGCTTGGAGGCCTCCTTTCAAGAGGCTTGGAAGCCTCCTTTCAAGAGGCTTGGAAGCCTCCTTTCAAGAGGCTTGGAAGCCTCCTTTCAAGAGGTTTGGAAGCCTCCTTTCAAGAGATTTGAAAGCCTCCTTTCAAGAGGTTCGGAAGCCTCCTTTCAAGAGGCTCGGAAGCCTCCTTTCAAGAGGCTCGGAAGCCTCTTTTCAAGAGGCTCGGAAGCCTCCTTTCAAGAGGCTCGGAAGCCGTCTTTCAAGAGGCTCGGAAGCCTCCTTTCAAGAGGCTCGGAAGCCTCCTTTCAAGAGGCTCGTAAGCCTCCTTTCAAGAGGCTCAGAAGCCTCCTTTCAAGAGGCTCAGAAGCCTCCTTTCAAGAGGCTCAGAAGCCTCCTTTCAAGAGGCTCAGAAGCCTCCTTTCAAGAGGCTTGGAAGCCTCCTTTCAAGAGGCTCAGCCTCCTTTCAAGAGGCTCAGAAGCCTCCTTTCAAGAGGCTCAGAAGCCTCCTTTCAAGAGGCTCAGAGCCTCCTTTCAAGAGGCTCAGGCCTCCTTTCAAGAGGCTCAGGCCTCCTTTCAAGAGGCTCAGAAGCCTCCTTTCAAGAGGCTCAAGCCTCCTTTCAAGAGGCCTCAGAAGCCTCCTTCCAAGAGGCTCAGGCCTCCTTTCAAGAGGCTCAGAAGCCTCCTTTCTAGAGGCCTCAGCCTCCTTTCAAGAGGCCTCAGGCCTCCTTTCAAGAGGCTCAGAAGCCTCCTTTCAAGAGGCTCAGAAGCCTCCTTTCAAGAGGCTCAGAGCCTCCTTTCAAGAGGCTCAGGCCTCCTTTCAAGAGGCTCAGAAGCCTCCTTTAAAGAGGCTCAGAAGCCTCCTTTCAAGAGGCTTGAAGCCTCCTTTCAAGAGGCTCAGGAAGCCTCCTTTCAAGAGGCCTGGAAGCCTCCTTTCAAGAGGCTCAGAAGCCTCCTTTCTAGAAGGCTCAGGCCTCCTTTCTAGAGGCTCAAGCCTCCTTTCAAGAGGCTCTCAAGCCTCCTTTCAAGAGGCTCTGGAAGCCTCCTTTCAAGAGGCTCAGAAGCCTCCTTTCAAGAGGCTCAGAAGCCTCCTTTCAAGAGGCTCAGGCCTCCTTTCAAGAGGCTCAGAAGCCTCCTTTCAAGAGGCCTCAGAAGCCTCCTTTCAAGAGGCTTGAAGCCTCCTTTCAAGAGGCTTGGAAGCCTCCTTTCAAGAGGCTCAGAAGCCTCCTTTCAAGAGGCCTCAGGCCTCCTTTCAAGAGGCTCGAGCCTCCTTTCAAGAGGCTCAGGCCTCCTTTCAAGAGGCCTCAAGCCTCCTTTCAAGAGGCTCAAGCCTCCTTTCAAGAGGCCTCAGAGCCTCCTTTCAAGAGGCTCAGAGCCTCCTTTCAAGAGGCTCAGGCCTCCTTTCAAGACTTTCAAGCCTCCTTTCAAGAGGCTCAGGCCTCCTTTCAAGAGGCTCAGAGCCTCCTTCAAGAGGCCTGGAAGCCTCCTTCCAAGAGGCTCGAGCCTCCTTCCAAGAGGCCTGGAAGCCTCCTTCCAAGAGGCTCAGAGCCTCCTTCCAAGAGGCCTGGAAGCCTCCTTCCAAGAGGCTCAGAGCCTCCTTCCAAGAGGCTCAGAGCCTCCTTCCAAGAGGCCTGGAAGCCTCCTTCCAAGAGGCTCAGAGCCTCCTTCCAAGAGGCTCAAGCCTCCTTCCAAGAGGCCTCGAAGCCTCCTTCCAAGAGGCTCAAGCCTTCTTCCAAGAGGCCTGGAAGCCTCCTTCCAAGAGGCTCAAGCCTCTTCCAAGAGGCTCAGAAGCCTCCAAGAGGCTCAAGCCTCCTTCCAAGAGGCTCAGCCTCCTTCCAAGAGGCTGGAAGCCTCCTTCCAAGAGGCTCAGGCCTCCTTCCAAGAGGCTCAGGCCTCCTTCCAAGAGGCTCAGGAAGCCACCTTCCAAGAGGCCTGGAAGCCACCTTCCAAGAGGCCTGGAAGCCTCCTTCCAAGAGGCTCAGAAGGCCTCCTTTCAAGAGGCTCAGGCCTCCTTTCAAGAGGTTCAGAAGCCTCCTTTCAAGAGGCTCAGAAGCCTCCTTTCAAGAGGCTCAAAGCCTCCTTTCAAGGGCTCAGAGCCTCCTTTCAAGAGGCTCAAGCCTCCTTTCAAGAGGCTCAAGCCTCCTTTCAAGAGGCCTCGGAAGCCTCCTTTCAAGAGGCTCGAAATCTCCTTTAAGAGGCTCGGAAGCCTTCTTTCAAAAATCTTAGAAGGCTTATTTCAAGAGGCTTAATGTTCTTTTCAAAAGGCTCGTCAGCCTACTTTTACGAGGTACGGCAGCCTCCTTTCAAGATGCTCGGAAGCCTCCCACCAAGAAGATCAGAATTCTTCTTTCAAGAGGCATGGAATCATACTTCCAAAAGGCTCAGAAGCATCCTTACAAGATGCAAAGGAAGCCTCCTTTTAAGTGACTCGAAAGCTGCCATTCAAGATGTTTGAAATCCTCTCTACAAGAGGCTCAGAAGCCTCTTATCAACAGGTGCGGAAGCCTACTTTCAAGAGATTCAGAAGCTCCTTTCAAGAGGTTGGCAAGCCTCCTTCCAAAGAAGGAATTACTTTTATCAAAAGGCAATACAGCAACCATTTGTTAAGGCTCAATTTACCGTCATCCAGTCATTGACGAGAAAGACAGCCACGTGCTCGTTCCACTCTCAGTAATAAAAAAAGAAAAAGCAGTCTCCAACTGGATGGGGGAAGTATTTTAGTTTTAAAACTACATCATCCAATAGCGAAGACATAATTATATCTTCATTTAGTTGTATTTCGCTTTAGTTTTCAAAAAAACTGCCTTTTGCAACATTTTTTTCTCAAGAGGGGAAATCGACGATTTACTCTCACACTCTCTGATATATAAGAGAGCGTGATAGTAAATCGTCGATTTTCTCTCTTGGAAAAAAATGTTGCAAAAGGCAGTTTTTTTTTGAAAACTAAAGCGAAATACAACCAAATGAAGCTTCCACCGGATATAATTATGTCTTTGCTATTGGATGGTGTAGTTTTGAAACAAAAGTGCTTCCCCCATCGACCTGGAGACTGCTTTTTCTCCTCGGTAGGTGGTTTTATTACTGGGGGTGGTACGAGTACGTGGCTGTCTTTCTCGTCAATGACTGGATGACGGTAATTTGAGCCTTAACTGGGCTAATCATCAGCCTGGTTACGAACGCCACTTTTTAAGTGGGCTGACGAGATGATTCGCTGTACATATTAGTGCTGTCCAATGAGCAGCTCGAAGTTGTTCCCGTCGGTGCTACCCTTTATGCCGAAGTCGTTTGGCATAATGGTCGTTTGGCATAACACAATGAAAATGATCCTATTTTCAATAATCATAATCTTTACGCAACTTAAAGCGGAACTTCAAAATAGACTTCTTGATATGAACAATAAAGAAGCCGCATGCTTTCACAAAAGGCATCATCAACTCTTTTGCATTATTCCGAGCAATCGCGTAATATAAAAGAAGGAATGCCCTTTTTACATTGCACCGAACAAACGCGTGCTTTAAAAGAAGGCATCAGCAATTCTTTTGCATTATCCAGAGCAATCGCGTCATTCAAAAAGAAGGAATGATCTTCCCTTTTGCATTGTTTCGAACAAACGCATCATTACAAGCATCATCAACTCTTTTGCATTATCGTGAGCAATCGCGTAATTTAAAAGAAGAAATGATCTTCTTTTTTGCATTGCTCCAAACAAACGCGTGCTTTAAAAGAAGGCGGCATTAACTCTTTCGTATTATCCCGAGCAATCGCGTAAATTAAAAGCAGGAATGATTTCCTCCCTTTTTGCATTGCACCGAGCAAATGCGAGCTTTAAAAGAAGGCAGCATCCATTCTTTTGCATTATCGCGATCAATCGCGTAATTTGAAAGATGGAATAATCTTCTTTTTTGCATTGCTCCAAACAAACGCGAGCTTTAAAAGAAGGCATCATCGGCTCTTTAGTATTATCCCGAGCTATTGCGTAAATTAAAAGAAGGAGTAGTCTCCTCTGTCGCATTGCACCGAGCAAACGCGTGATTTAAAAGAAAGGCCACATCGCGTGTTCTGCCTTATCTCAATCGACCATTTGATTTAATAAAATGATACGAATAAAAATTCAATAAAATAGAATTACTTTTCCATTTTGGGGAATAATACGTTCAGAGGAATGGTCACCTCGGAATTAGTATTCTGGCAAAATATTAAAATGGTACGGTTTTCAACAGACAGTTTTCTGGGAAATTGTAAAAATAAATTGTAAAATCAATTAGATATTGCCTTATTCATAATTATTACCAAGTGCTATTTCACTGCCACACAGGAATCTTTCTCAGTAATCAGAAACAAGCTCATTTGGCTTCCACTCATCTCATTATGATAGGCTGAATATGGGAGACAATGCTTCTGCTTCAAACTTTTTCAGTAACTCTTTAGGCTATATGCCGAAAATTGATATCACTGCTAACTATCTTTTCAAATCCTAGGGGGACGAATTTTTCTCTAGGGAGGACTTAGTCCCCCCCCCCCCCTCTAGGGTTTTTTTTCTTCAGAAATACCTTCAAGCAACTCTTCAGGAATTGCCTCGAATTCCAGAGGAATTCATGAAAGAAATGCTCGGAGGAAATTCTTGGATACATTTTGGAGGGAATATTTGGATGAATTTTCGGAGATGTTCTTTTAGGAATTTCGGTAAAAGTTTCCCGAATGATCTCTTCTAAAAACTTATTAAGCGAATTTCTAGAGAAATCCCCAGCAGGAATTTCTAAAGCAACTTGTTATTTTTGAGGGAATTGGTGGAGGAAACTCCAGGCAAACTCCTGGAAAAGCTACGCTACTCAATCCGCGGTCCTTCAGTACATCAGCGAGTATGCGAATGCTCCCGACGAAGTTGAGAGATTCATTCGTAGCTTAATTATAATTTTTAAAGGCTGGATTGCAGGGCCAGCCATCAAACCCCCTGGATTTCCGGAGGACCGTAATGCATAGTTTTGCTTAGAGACCCTCGCTAGTACTCGGACGATAATCAGCCGCCCCTAATTTAGGGAACACACGCTGTTGTGAATTGCACCACCTCGGGGAAAGACGGTCAATAAGATTTGCACCTCTGGATAGGAGCAAACCTCCTCCCCCTGTCAGCATTCAGCACAGTTCCCACGGGGGTTGGTTACTCGATCTTCCCTACGGTTACTCGTACTCCGCGTTGCAAAACGATGAACTAGGGATAAAAATAGAAGTTGCTAGACAAGAGGCTAAGGACCACTCCTATTTTATTTCTTCAGGTAACGAAGTACCAAAGATATGCATCATCCAGCAGTTACCGTGCCTTGTCTGAGCTAAGTCAGTGCCAAGCAACCTTGATGTCATGACATTTTTGAAATTAAACTCTCATGCCCCACACTTTGAAATATTATGAACAATGATCTATTAGACCAAGTTATAGGATCATAAAACGTTAAAATTTTCACGGATCGTTTTCGTTTCACATTCAAGAAATTATTTCAGGAACAAACTATTCAATTCTACATTTTTTCCTAGAATTTTTGTGAAATTAAAGGCATCATATTTCTAGCATTTTTCGAATTCTACAAGTTTTTCTTATTCGCTTTTTACTCTTTTGAAGTGTTCATATTTGTATTGTATTAACATATTCAATAAGTTTTCTTTCCATCATTTTTGGTTTATTGGTGCAAACATTGAAAGATAATGATTTTTTTTAATTCATTTGTAGTAGTAAATTGTACAAAATTGGTTTAAACGTTCAATTGTTACGAACGAATACCCATGTCAGAATACAGTCATTAGTTAGTTTGGTTTTCGTACTCATCATGCAAGAATGGTAAAGTAGTATATTGGATTAACACATTGAATGCTTTTTCTACCCCATGTAACCAATCCGCCAGCTATTGATAGTAATAGCTAATTTTGTTTTCTCTGTTTCTGTTCCAATTACAACAATTCTTGAATCGAACGAATCTAAAAAAACACCCAACAAAAAAACGAAACAACCTGCAATTTAAATTCTAAACATGCTAACTGTTTGCAATCAAAAAACGACGCAAATTAACTTACATGCCTAGAAAAAAGTTTCTTAATATGAGGATTGTAGCGTAAATTAAGCCTTCCTTCTAAAAAACAAACAACCAAAGCAAAAGAAAGAAATCATTCCATTCAATTTCATTAAAAACTTCGACACCGCAAATCTCTTGTCTCTTCCACCATCCGTGAATAAAAAAAAATCAACAAATGTGGACCGCATCATCCTCGTTCGCATCCGTCTGACAGATGGCCACCGTTCGAAAGGCGTCAGCATCGCCAGCGGGAAGTCCAGCCGGAATTATGGTGGGAGGACCCACCGCGACTATCAAGAAGACAATAATTCCGTCGGTCGGAGGACGCGGTGTACCGCCTCCGATTCCGCCAAACAAACCGCAGATACCGCCAAAGCTGTCCGGAACATCGGCCGCTGCTGCCGTAGCTGCCGCCGCCGTATCATCCCGTATACCATTTCTGAGCAATAGCAATCACACCAATAGCCACAACAGTAGTATCAGTTTAGCCAATAGTAGTAGTAGCAGTAGCGCCGTCGGTTCACCATCGATACCTTCGCCATCTTCCGTGTCCTCACCACTGTCATCACTATCATCATCACCATCACCGTCCTCAGCATCACCTTCTTCCTCTACTACGCTAGCTAACAGTGCTTCCGTGGCGCCCCCCGCCGGGTCAGTGTCAGTGGATCGGTACCGCACACAAATAATCTTATCGCATCTTCAACAGTTGCCAACAACAATGCCGCTGGAGTCTCAGCATCACAGGCCTCAGCCGCCACCACCGTCTCTGGCTCAGCAGCCCCAGGCTCATCCACCACACCACAAAATTTTGCGACGTCAGTCGCATCTGCATCCGTTTCAACCGCAGCAGAAATACTGACAAATATCGGTTGCGAAGGTGGGATAGTATAAATTAGTGCAGAATTGTGTGGCACCAATCACATGCGCACCACCCACTACTACTTAATCCTTGCTTTGATTAGTTGTGTGACCATAAACTAACACATTACCATTCATCACCGCCCGTTATCACCCGACATCACTATGATTACACATAACATAATAACACCGTTGCCTGCTGGCTAGAAATAGTTGCATACACAGTTAAAGGAGCGACAAAACATCGCGAAACATCACCACAGATCTATTAAAGCTTGCCGCACTTGCCGTGTATACATAAAATGCATCCTATCACGGATGCATAGCTATCTAACCTAATTAGCCACAAGTCACATACAAACAAACAACACATCGAACATATAATTTACATGCACTTGCTAACATCTACATATTTGGACAGTTTTGATGGGTTTCAACCATGCCATTTTTAGTTGTAACAGTTGGATAATTGATAGGTAATGGCGTCATCCGTAACATTCGGCTTTTACGTTTTCTTCACTTTCCTGATCCCTTGATCCTGTACTGTTATCTGCATGCTATTATGTTAATTTGTAAACAATTCTGAAACACTTAACTGCACTATTGAATCTGGGACGGTTGCCTTCAAGAGGTATTGCATCGTTCGCTCCTCCCTTCAGTTATTTTATTCGCGAGGAATGTCGCCAAGTGAAGAAATATATTTAGACCCTTAATAATTGACATTAAATCCCAGGCTCTTCTCCAGCTAAAAATTTCTGATCAATTTTTTTAAAGTGCTCAAACCAAGAGCGATCCGCTGAGGCGTTGAGAATTTGTAAATTGCTTTGGTGCCACTTTCATCGATAAGGAATCAGCCTGTGTACTGTTCTTAGAAACAAGTATTAGTTGAACGCTAGTTGGGTAAGCAAGGCCTATCCGGATTATCAAACGTGACGTGTTTGCGGTGTTTTTGGAATATACTTTTTGCTTACGTATAAGTAAAAAGATCTATGAGATCTTTCAAGGAATTTTACTCCGATGGAATTGAAAATACATAAATTTAAACATTTGAGGGTATTCTTCTGCGTAAAGTAGTTTGAACGAATGACAGTTACAGCTTTTAAACTAGTTTTTTTTATGAGTCTGGTGGTGTCAATACGTCGATATAATCAGTTTATAGTATCTTAAATTGTGTATACTTCAATCGGATTTGCTTTTAGTTCACCATACCGTTTTCCTGCATACCTTACGAGATAGTTCTGAATTCAATATTGACACCTTAATTCATGGTTTGAGCTGCTTTGCGAATGAGTTGGGATTTCACATGACTACTACCGTGAGCGTGCCTTATTCTGCGCGGCTCCTAATTCTGCGCACTTTGACACTAAAACATTTTTTTAAATTTTCTTTACTGTTATTATTATATTTACTTACATGTCATCAAAATGTTGGGAATTTATTGTTGTCATGGGCAGATAATAAAGCAATAAACTAGCGTTGATAACGGGAATATTAAGAAAAACAAAATCGGTAAAACCGAAAAATGTAAAAAAATGGCCTCCATTAGCAGCAGTGCTAAAACGCACGTGAACAAATTTTTCCCGAATTCGAGCAAAAAAAAAAAATCTGGCTCATTTTTTTACAAGCGAAGTGCAAAAGCAGCTTATTTGTTGCTTCAATATGATGAAATTCGGCTTTCGAAGTGTAATCTCTATCTTATAGAATGCAATTTATGTTGCGCAGAATATGGCACAAAATTTACTTTCTGTTCCTAATTGTGCGCGCGAAATGGATAGGTACAATAAGCCTGGCTTGTCAAACCAAATTAGACCTAGCAACTGTTTTGGCAAGGAAACATATTTAAAAATGCTGGAATAAAACTAGAAGAGCAAAAAAATGCAAAGATAGATTATCCAGAAAGAATCAAGGGATACCTGCTACTTGGCCTTGCGCACCACACTGAGCGTTTTTTAAACTTCGTGGTACCTATCTAATCTAAATGTGTATATCACGTAACTAGCATGAATAATATTCCCTGAAAAATCGAGATAATTCCTCACTAGGAGATTTCCTAGGTCGGACTGGCGTTCCGAAATTTGAAAAAATAACACTTTGGGCAATATTAGCATTTATGAAGGACTGGTCTTATTATTATTCGCGTTGGATTACATTTATTTCCATTCCATGTACATATGATGTATGCACATACATCATACATACATACACGCACACACAGGCATCATCTCCATTCATCGTAGCTGAGTCGATTGGGTTTGGGTCTAATTAGCCAGGTCTTATATTAAAGTTCGTCTTGGAGCAGATGTTTTTTCGTATACTTAGCGTGTAACCGGATTGACTTTAGGAAGCATACAAGGTACTAAAACGTGCAAAAATAATTAAATATTTGTATAAATGTTCAAAACCATTTCATAAGACAAAAAATAACCCAAACTGAGCTATTATTATTTTGCGCAGAATTAGGAACATTGTGCGCAGAATATGGAACATTTCAAAATATGTGCGCAGACTTAGGCACCATGTGGCAATTTAACAATCGATTAATAATATATGTTCTTAGTCAATTTAATCAAAATTTTCATGATTCATATTCTTCCGTGGATTATAGTTACACATCTACTACATAAACGTATTCATAAATCATTATGGTTTTTCGATAACAACGATTTTATTTCAAAATTTTCTTAAATGCGCAGAATATGGTACCTCCACGGTACTTCTGCTTCATACGCAGAAGATCGTGGAATCACTCTTATGGCCACCGCGATTTCGTCACCACTGATAGAAACTCGTGGTGGGTGGCTTACATTGACCTCTCTTGAGCCTCTTCCTATCATGTACGTCGCCTTCGACGTGTTGATGACTAGTCCAATCCATTTAGCTTCGCTTTTCAGTCTGATGTAGGCTTCTCAAAGTTACGTGACATGATATCAATGTCGTCGGCGAAACCAAATAACTGGACGGACTTCGTGAAAATCGTACCACTCGTGTCAATCCCTGCCCTTCGTATTACTCCCTCCAAAGCGATGGTGAATAACAGACACGAAAGACCATCACCTTGCCGTAACCCTCTGCGCGTTTCATCACCCATAAATCCCGCCTGGTACTGCCCCACGAACTTTCTTGCAATTGGTGTTAGTCGGCGGCATAAAATTTGAGAGAGTACCTTGTAGGCGGCGTTCAGCAATGTGATCGCGCGGTAGTTGCTATAATCCAGCTTATCGCCCTTTTTGAAGATGGGGCACACGACACCTTCCATCCACTCCTGCGGCAGAACCGCATCCTCCCAAACCTTGGTAATTACCCAGTGCAGCGCTCTAGCCAGTTCCTCACCAACGTGTTTAAACAGCTCTCCTTGTAGTTGGTCAACTTCAGGGGCTTTGTTGTTTTTCAGCCGGCCGATCTCCTCCTGGATTTCCTGGAGATTCGGAGCCGGAAGTCGTATATCCTGCGCGCGTGCTCCTAGGTTCATTACCATACCGCCACCGTTGTCTGCCACATCGCCATTCATGTGCTCTTCGTAGTGCTGCTGCCACCTTTGGATCACCTCACGCTCATTCGTAAGAAGGTTCCCGTTTATGTTCTTACACATATCGGGCTGTGGCACGTGGCCTTTACGTGAACGGTTAAATTTCGGTACAGTTGCTCCGTCTCTTCACGGACTCGATCTTCCTGCTGGCGCTTTTTCCTCCGAAAAATCGAGTTTTGTCTGTTCCGCGCCCGTTTGTATAGTGCCTCGTTCGCCCTCGTGCCACCGTGCCTAGTTCAGCGGTTGCGGAGCATCCAATGGCGGATCGAATATCTCCCCAGCCATCTTCAAGAGATGCTGCGCCTAGCTGCTCTTCCAGCTTCTGCGCTTATTCTTGGGCTAGTCTACCGTCTTGTAGCCGCCCAATATTTAGCCGCGGCAATGTGCGTGGCTGGATGTTCAGGTCTATTTGTTCCGACATAACTCCACAGTAGATTCGTCCCTGCAGGGTATTGGCGATCATATTGGCTTTGTCGACATCTTTTCAGTCATCGACTCGGTAGGCGAAACGGATCCTGCCAAGGTTGCCTACGAAGCGCGAATCGAAGGAAACGGCGTTGAACCGATTCGATTCTCCAGCACCGTTGTTGGAAGATGGACTCCAGATAACAGAACAGTACTCTAGAGTCGAGCGCACCAGAGAGCAAACAGTATATGTCGGTGAAATTATTTGCAACTCTGAAGATGAATCCCATAGTTCTGATGCTTTGTCGACGATGAATGAAATGTGTTGCTTGAATACTAGTTGCAAGTCTAGGATCACGCCGAAATCCTTCACATGGCTCACTCGCTCTATGTCTGTGCCAAGAAGGTAGTTGCAAACGATTGGCTTTTTATTTTCGTGAAAACGTAATGACAGAACACTGGGCCGGGTTTACCACCATTCGGTTCAGAGAGCACCGATCAGAGAGAGCGATCTAGTTGTAGCTCCCCCATTCCGGCTTATTTGCTTTTATTGTAGTTAGGACAATCTCCCCTTGCTTCCACTCTTCACCATTCTTCTTGCGATACCTGCTTCAATTGTGGTTCTCTTTGCAGTGATGCCATCACTTACCCTTGCTGTTCTTATCCTGCTGAGATAAATTTTCATAGTATAACTCCGTTACATCAATGACGGACGTTTGTAGAGCTCTCGTGGTCGAAGGCAGTTGTTCTTCGTTTTTCACGAAAGTTTAAGGTACTTATATTCGCTTCCTACACGTACAGCTACTGTGTTAGTAGCCGTCCACGAATTTATCGACTTCCATTAATTTCATTGCTTACGCAATTATTTCTTTCGACATTCACAACAGATGACCAGCCCATATTAGTCTGCCGTATTTAATACGATTAAGAATATTTTATACTTTGATTAAACATAATACGATTTTAAATGATTAATTTGAGTTTATTTCCTGTTTTTTCATGGCACGAATTTAGCGACATGACTGATCTTTGCAGTGATGCCACCGCTTACCCTTGCTGAACTTTTCTTATCCTACTGGAACTTATTTTGATTGTACAACGCCGTTACACCAATGCCAGGCGCTGCACATTATTTTCTAGTTGCTCTTTCTCCTTCACAAAACCCGAGCTTTCCAGTATGTGTCTCGTACTGTTATTTCCCGCTAAATATCGTCGCTAAATCATATTCATCTCAATAGTACAAACCAGGCCTGATCGCCAAATTCATATAAATTGCTATTATCAATCAATTAACCAACTATCACACCAACAAACAAACCCCTTACCCTATTAACCTCAAATGCTGTTGAAACGGATGTATGTAGATTTGATGTGTAATGGAAAGAGGTCGGCTTTTTATGTGAATTTGTTCCAAAGTGATGCACTGCTTGTGTAGATTGTTCAAAATTTGTAGGTTACTAACACTGAATCGAACAGATACAACCACACTTCATCAAATATCATGGCACTGTTGTTGCGTTAGGATGCAAATAATTCGAAAAACGAATTACATCATAATATCATGGTGGGCGACATACTTCAGTATAATTTCGGTAGTACGCCAATCAGCAGACGGATCTTATTTTGACAAACTATCGTTGAAAAACAACAACAACAAAATAAGCAATCTAACATAAGCTAGTGAGTCATCATCACCTTAAAATCATTATTGCTGCTTTCTTCATTGTGATCACATTTCGCTACATACCTACAACAATATCATCATGAAAATACAGCATATTGGACAAATAGACAGAAAGAAACATGTCTTTAGAAAAATGATTGTGGTGAATTCTAACAGAAATTTGAACCCAAGTGAAACTGTACATGTTTAGATTTATTGTGGAGTAAATAAGTATAATAATCAAAACAAAAAAAAATGTACACTCAGACAACATCAACAACTTGAATATTTCTGAAAAATAGTTTACAGTCTTTACAAAATAATGTTATTGAAAATATAAATCAATAAAAGAAAACTCAATACAGGATCCAGCAACAACATAGACAGCATAGCAAAAAGCCAAACGCATGCTCCTGTTCCATGTTTTGATTTATTATTCCTAAATTCAAGAACTAACGTTTTTCCCGTGTGAATACACTTCAGCCTCACTTCTCAGGCGGAAACAATAGCAATAATCTTTCACAAGAGGATCAGAGTATGCTGCATCCGCGCCACCCGCGTTTGTGTACGTAGAACATGTTGACAGTTGTTATTGTTGTTACAAAAAAAAGTGAAATTAAACTATAGGAAATACTGCTGAAGAACAATTGAGGCTTGGTACCTCTCTATTGCTACATAAGCATTGACAGTGCAGTCACAGTAGGCTATGTGTGCCGACACTAATACACCCATACAATAAACTCCTAAAACTAAACAGGTTAAGCATACATGATAATACACACTCAAACGTTAATCCCAATGGTTTAGGCTGATATTACCCTATGTTAGAAAGAAAATAATAGAACAACTGTGATTATTTTGAAGTTTATAAGTTTATTGAGATTCCAGGAAACGGGAATTGGGCGGTTGCTATTTGTAACTTCGAGGGATTGATTTAGTCGTTTTAGGCATTTCGAGTAGATACAACGCTATGTTTATTTTAATTTTAATATTATTTTAATTCATCGAGGTTTATTTTAATTCAAGCAGTAGCAATAGTTGACGTCTAAATCTTCCAAAGGTTGACCATCTCGTATATTTTTTTTAAAAAGAAAGTCAACATAAATTAAAACCGAATCATTGCTTTCTTAGGATTATCTCGTTTCGATCATTTACGAGTAACGTATACGGCAGTTAATTGGAGATACTTTCAAATATGAGTTCGAATAGTATTATGCGGTGCATTTCCTGTGAGTGAGGAAACTCGACTTACATACCATCTTAGCTAAGATATTGTTTTTCGCCATGTTTTGCTTCCTGTATGATATTTTAAAGCTTTAAGATAGATTTTTTACGGATATGGTTAGTTTAGAATATGATCAACAAATTATGCATAAATTAACAACAAATTATTTTATATCGAACCAAGCTATTACTGAATATAAAAGAAAACACTGTAGCGATAGAAATCAAAGATAGCACGTGCTTGAGAGTGAATTGACACATCGCTCCTCAACACTTAGAAACCCTTGATTAAAATATTTTGGAGGCGTATCAATAAACTGAAAATCAGAACAAACATACAAATTCGTATAAGTCATGAACATACATGTAATATAATTACTGCATTTGAATTATATTTCTGTCATCCGTAACGAAGATTTAGAAGGAAAATACTTGAATGGTGATACTTGGTACCCAACCATAAACAAAATAAAATAAACGAACCGAAATGTGTACCCTGTGTTGGATAGATGAAACACTAACCTATTCTAGAGACTTACCAAGAAAATATATAAATATATATTTAACTAATTAGCGAGAAATTAATTTATCCGAAATTGCCATGAGGAATGATTTATATTGTTTGGATTCTATCACAATGAATTTTTTTCTTTCAAAACTGAGAGCGATACTTGAGTCTAAAATTGGTAATTCATGAAAAAATATTTCGATGTCAAAACTTGATGTTTGCACAAGAAAATTATTTTGAGCTTTTAGTGGAATGTCTTCACTTGTCATAAGACGAGTTTGTAATATCCCATTAAATTCCACCACTTGATAGTACTTGACTAAGTCGAGTCAAGGATGTACCGCGTTCCGGTTCAATGGTCAATTCTGGGAAGTAAGCAAACCCTATCATGCGACATATCAAACTTCAGGATTTCAAACGTTCTGGCATTATATGGTAGTTTTGTACTCACTAGACCATATTACAACCGATTGGAACCGGTTATAGATTATCAAATCCCATCATGCAGCAACCTAACTTCATAGTTTTATAACATTTTATGGTAGTTTTTCACTTCATGGACCATATGTGAACCCTTTTAGCATTGTTGTACTGGTTCGAATGGAGAAAAATGTTACCCAGGAAATAGAAGGTATCATATAATGCAGTAACTTTCGAAAACATAATGTTTGGTATGACAAATGATTTGTTTCTTCTTTTCCAATAACTACACATTAGGGTGGCTCAAATTAGTATGAGAAAAACCTTTTTCAATTTTTTTGATGGGCCGCCCTCTTATTCAATTCTATTTGATGCTCTGATGCTCTGGACAAAATTTCAGCCAAATCGGTCAACGTTTGGGCGGTGCTAAACTCGTTGGAAGTTTATATGGAAATATGTATGCAGAAACATCCAAAAACAGTGAATTGCAGTTCGACGGCAGAACTTACGATGAAGAACTATGATACTCATTCAGATCTTGAAGAATTTAATACAGAATATTATGCAGAAAACCGCGAGAAGATTAGAGTTTGCCCGGCTAAGTTATTAACATTTCTCTGAAGTGGGGTTTGAGCAAATTTCGTTTCTTTTACCTTTGAAAAGAAATAAATTCACCCCTACAACACTCCAGTAAAATGCTAATATCTTTGCCTGATAAACTCTAATCTTCTCGCGGTTTTCAGCATAACATTCTGTATTTAATTCTACAAGAACTGAATGAGTATTATTGTTCTTGATCGTAAATTGTGCCTTCCAACTGCAAATCACTGTTTTTGGATGTTTCTGCATACATTTTTCCATATAAACTTCCAACGAGTTTAGCACCGCCCAAACGTTGACCGATTTGGCTAAAATTTTGTCCAGAGCATCAGGGCATCAAATAGATTCGAATAAGAGGGCGGCCCATCAATAAATTTGAAAAAGTGTTTTTGAGCCACCCTACTACACATTCTACCTGGAATTTGGCTCGCTATTTAACTTAGTGTTCTATTAGCGTTGCTGTAGTTTTTCATTGGAATCTTTTGTGGCAGCGTTGCTTACACTATGCCCTGGGTTCCGAGAATATTTTTAACCCGGAAACATCCAGGACCGGCCGAGAATCTAACTCACCATCTCCGGATTGGCAATGCTGTAGGAATATAGCCATAGATCAAGTAAGAACACGTCTGTCTTGTACGATGTTCAGATAGTGAATGAACAATAATTATTTATTTGCTATACATAGTAACAGTTTGGTAATCATGGCATGCTTGTGAATCCTGTATCGTCGCTGACTCCTACACTCCTCCTCGACGGCAGGACTCCAGCAGCTTCCCGGAAATGTTTCAACTTGATGGCTTGGAGTGGCTTCGTCATCATATCTGCCACCATTTCTTCGGTGGGGCAATAACGAAGTTCAATTTCTCCATCTTGCTGTAACTCCCGGACATAGTGATATTTGGTTTCAATGTGTTTGGATCTACGTCCCACGGTTGGTGAAGTAGACTGTTTGATACAACCTTGATTGTCTTCGTATATGATTACCGGCATTTGAATCTTCACAGAGAAGTCTTCTAGTATGCGTTGAACCCACCGGAACTCTTGACAACATTCGGCAAGTGCCACATACTCGGCTTCGGTACTACTCAAAGTGACACAAGTTTGCTTCCTTGCGCCCCAACTTATTGATCCTCCGGCAAAACGAAATATGAATCCTGAGGTAGATTTTCTGTCGCTTGAATCTCCTGCCCAGTCCGCATCAACGTAGACATGCAACGGAGAATTGTCCAGACCTAGCACTAGCTCGTTGTTCATTGTATATTGAGGTAACGTAGAATTCTCTTGGCTTCCACCCAGTCCGCTTGAGAAGGCTTACTTGTTTTTCGCCCCAGAATAGACACGCTGACCGCTATATCCGGACGTGTGTTAACGGCTACATACAACAATCCTCCGATTAGACTAGCATACTGTTTGTTGTTCGGCAAGTTGTCTTCATTCTCCTCCTTTGTTTGGATGTGGCCGGGACTCAGAGGAATTTTGGACGGTTTAGCATCTTGCATTCCAAAACGTTCCAAAAGCTTCTTGATGTATGCTTTCTGCTTCAAAGATACTCCATGGCTGTTTCTCTGTATGCCCAAGAAATGCTTTATATCACCTAAAGACGTTATTTCGAAATGATTGCTCAAATTTTGAATGATATCTTCATATTCTTCTTCTGTCTCACATGCCACCACAAGATCATCGACGTATACGACCAAGTAAGTAGACTTCTTGCCATTCTTTCGGACATACAAGCATGAATCATTATTTGATTGTACGAATCCCATCTGCTTGATCACTTTATCAAAGGTCTTATTCCAAACGCGTGCGGCTTGCTTCAGACCGTACAAACTCCGGCGTAGATGACACACAAGATTACTGTCCGTGACGTTGGATCCCGGCGGTGATCGCATGTAAATTTCTTCTTCCAGTATTCCGTGCAAATATGCAGTCTTAACATCAGCATGCTTGATAACCATATTTCTTTGACTTGCCACCGACAGCAATACTCGAAACGTCATCTGCTTCACTACGGGGGCAAACACTTCATCATAATCGGTTCCATATTTTTGCGTGAACCCTTGCGCTACTAAGCGGGCTTTGTAACGTACAACGTTACCATGCTCATCTTCTTTACGTTTGAAAATCCATTTTGATCTTATTGCTTTGCGTCCAGTTGGAAGTGGCATCAAGTCCCAGGTACAATTTTTGTTAAGCGACTTCAGCTCCTCCTCAATCGCCGCTTTCCATTGAACGCTCTCTGCACCACTGATAGCTTCGACATAGCTTCTTGGCTCAGAAACGTTCTTCTGCTTTTTCGCCATGTTGGTTGTTTCTGTAAATCTGGCTGGTTTCACTCCTAGATTACTTCGTTGAGACCTTCGTACGGGTGTCACTATCTCCTCGGATGATGAAGTTAGGGTTTCTTCACCAGATTCATACTCTGATTCGCTTTCATATTCTCTTTCATCGTGGACTGGTTCATTGTCACCTTCTGAACTAACGCTGGACTCGACTTCAATCACAGTGTTATGCTTCATCTGATGCTTGCTGATGTTTTCATTCTCTAGGAAACGCGCATCTCGACTAAAAACTATCTTATCGCTTGATGGGTTGATGAAGCGATACGCTTTATGGTTATCCGAATAGCCCACAAACGTCATCTTCGTGGATTTAGGTTCTAGTTTCGATCGCTTTTCTGCTGGAATATACACGTACGCCTGACAACCAAACAAGTGTAAATGCGAAAGATCAGGTTTTTGTCCATACCATAATTCATGTGGTGTCAGCTCAACAGATCTGCTAGTTGTTCTGTTCTGTAAATATGTTGCTGTATTTATTGCTTCGGCCCAATAGCGGTAACCCAAACCTGCATCTAGCAACATACATCTTGCCATTTCTACTAGCGTTCTATTTTTCCGCTCAGCAACGCCGTTTTGTTGCGGCGTATAAGCAGTCGTAAACTGGGGTGTTATTCCTTTGGCTCGATAAAATCTTTCAAGCTGTTTGGATTTGTATTCTCCTCCTTGGTCCGATCGTATAGCAGCAGGATATCTTCCAAATCTGGTATGAACCATTTCTGCATAATCTTGAATTCGTTCGATAGCTTCTGATTTTCGTTTCAAAAAATACACTGTTGCAAAACGGCTGTAGTCATCAATCACCACCATAAAATACCGCGCTCCTCCTGGCGATACTGTATTCATTGGCCCGCATATGTCTGTATGGACCAAATCTGCTATCTTCGTGGACTGTGAGTGAGAATGCTTCGGGAAAGGTAGTCGTGTCATTTTTCCTTCAAGACAACATTCACAAACTTCATGGATACAGCAGTCTCGTATAGAAATGCCGGTTGCAAGACCCTCGCGAACCAGTCGTTGGATTCCGTCAACGTCACGATGTCCCAGCTTACGGTGCCAGTTATGCAAGCAATCCTTTGGATGTTGTTTCGTAACGGCCATCACATTATGTTGTGTAACTATTAAGTTGTACAGACCACCTCGTCTGATAGCCACCGCAGCAACGTGATTGTTGTGTTCAATAAAACATTCTTTCGCAGTAAACCGGACCTCCGCACCTTTATCAGCCAGTTGACCAACTGAAATGAGATTCGCGTCAAGTTCCGGGACGAGGAGCACATCCGACAGTGAGATAACAGTTTTCTTCCGTCTCCGTTTCTACAGCTTAACTTTCCAGTTCCTCTTCCAGTCACATCAGCAACTCGACCATCAGCAAGGGTAACAGACATGTGTGAGATGTGTTCAATGACTTGGAAAAAACTTTCGTCACTACACATGTGACTCGAAGCCCCAGAGTCTACAAGCCATTCTTTCATTACATTTGACTCAGGAGTAGGGGTGCTCAATGGAGTAACAGCAAACGCAAATTCTGACGTATCTTCTTCCTTTACAATTCTGGCTCTTGGCTTGAACATTGCTGGTGGTTTCGGACAAGTTTTATTCTTCCCATGCTTCTTCTGATTCAGCAAGCGACAATCTCGTTTCATGTGTCCAGGCTTCAGGCAGTGATGGCAGACAATTACTTTGGATACTGCTTCGGTACGTAGAATTGTTTCAGTTCTTCCTGTTTTCTCATTTCGCTTTAATGATTCATCCAATAGTTTTTGCTTGATAAGGTCCATTGTTAATTCTTGTTCTGGACGGCTCTCTAAAGCGGTAGTTAGAGTTTCAAACGACGATGGTAGACTTCGCAAAACAAGTACAACAGTCAGGGTTGCACCGAGTTCCAATCCTGCATTTGCCAAACGTAGGAACATATCCTCCATTTCATGTAGATGGCTTTCCATATCATCTCCATCAGTGTAAGTAAGATTACAGATCTTCTTCAATACCGACACTTTGGTTGTCAATGATGTCTTCTGATAGTGCTTTTTGAGTGTGTCCCAGATTTCCTTTGCGGTTTTGCAGTTTCGAATCAGGGACTGCTGCATTATTCCGACAAATAAGGATATTGTCCCTTGGGTTTTTGCGTCTCCATTCTTCCAAGCATCATTGACGGGCTCCGGCGGATTCCCGACAACATATTTCCATAATTCCTCTCGCATCAGAAGGCTCTTTACTTGGAAACTCCAGTTTTCATAATTTTCATTTCCAAGCCGTTCGATTCCGAATTTCTCCATTTTGATCTCCTCTGGCAAATCCAATTGCGGCAGAATCTTGATCAGTCAAACTTTTAATTGTTTCAAAACTATTTAGTGAAAAAACGTTCTAGCAGGCCCATAACCTGTAGGAATATAGCCATAGATCAAATAAGAACACGTCTGTCTTGTACGATGTTCAGATAGTGAATGAAAAAACAATTATTTATTTGCTATACATAGTAACAGTTTGGTAATCATGGCATGCTTGTGAATCCTGTATCGTCGCTGACTCCTACAAATGCGACGGTATTGCTTGCAAGGCTAACTGGATGCGGTGTTTGCCTATTTCTCGAAATTGACCCTTGAACCAGTTACCAGGTTTATCCGACTACCGATTCCAATCAGTTCAAATATGATTCAGGAATTAAAAAACTAGCATCGAAGTGCCACTACTTTTTAAATCATTAAGTTTAGTTCAACCTGAGGGTCGGGGGTTCGAATCCCATCGAAGGAAAGTGGTTACCTCCTATACATTTTTCAAATCAAAATCTTGCACATAATGTACATTAGAGTGATTCAAATTTTGACTTTTTTGCTCCCCTGTGCTTCAACGATGGCATTTGCTATTTTAATAGTCCTCCTAATTTTTTAGCTGATTTGGATGTAATTTGATTGTGCACGTGCCATTTGAAGGTTATATGAAAATTACTATGAGAGTTACCACTTATGTAAAGGATCGTTTCTTGAAGCAGCCCAGAAAATATTTGATGGATTGCCATCACAGAATAGATCCTAAGCTGAAAGTCAGTTGTTGCGAAGCAATTTGTCTTTTGTGAGCAAAATTAAAAAAAAAAACAGAAATGCTCATTATTGATGTTGATGTTATTCTTTTACGTGATAAATTGAATTTCCCACAATTCAGTATTTCCTTATAAATTTTGTTGCCATCATCAAATCGTTTAGCAACAACGACGACATTTTCCCTTGTTAAATTGCCTATGTTGCCAACGTATTCATACATTTTTATTGCTTAATGGGCAATGATGCGAAACGGTTTTTCACAAAAGTTAATATTTTAATAGTTAATTTTCATACAAGCTTCAAACTGCTTGTGGTCAGTTAAATTACATCCAAATTAGCTAAAAATTAAGGACGATTATTAAAATAGCAAATGCCATCGTTTAAGCATATGGGAGCAAAAAAGTCAAAATTTGAATCACTCTAATGTACATATTCACATCTGAGTTTCCAGAACATTGTTAATCATTAAGTTTGCTAAACCACATCATGGAATTTGGACAATTACTCGGTCAACACGACTATCGGCTTTAATCGGATCAAATGCAGTCCAGGACGTACAAACTACCATAGATTGCTATAACTATGAAATCATGAAGTTTGATGTATCGCATGATGGTCTGAAAGATGGCCAAAACCTAAGTGGCCTATTCTGGAAATTCATAAAGCCCCTGAAACTTGAATAGATTCTGTTTCTTTCAGCGAAAGTTGCGAAAAACAAATGTTAAAATGACACAAAAGCTACACCAATAAACCTTTTATTTTTTTTTCAAATGGGGGGTTGTAACAGAAGGGTTAATGACTGTGTAAGTGCTTGACAGGGAATCAATATTCGAGCAACGCCTAACAATATACTCTTTGTCGTCAACAGAGTTTGTTACTGACAAACTCACCTCGCAACAAGCCTTTGTCAGAAGCCAAACACAATATGACAATAATCATTTGGCTTACATGCTCTGATATTTTCGAAAATAACAATATGGGTGGGTAACGTGGAGGGTAACCGCCCCTTCGATGGGCTTTGATCCCACGACCCCAGTACGCTAGACAGGTGCTTTCCCTACTAAACTACAAAGGAACTCCGTCTTCCTCCGCAGCTTAGCGGATGAAATCAAATTCCCAGCACCGGGCAATTAACTTTGAATGTACTGAACTCGAGTGGCGATCTTTCTTCACTTGTGTAGTCGGGTCGGGATCTGACGACCAACTGGCACAACCTCACACAACCCTACTTCATTGAGTGCCGTTGCTGATGAAGCAATTGTGGAGGAGCCGGACAATACTAAATACTCATCCTACTTGGTTGGCATGTGTACAAAAATACATATGAGAGAGTTAGTTCTGAAAATGTATTGCGAGAGTTCGACTGGTGCCGGTGCAGGGAATTTGGTTTCATCAGTACCCGCTAAGCTGCGGAGGACGACGGAGGTCCTTCGTAGCTTAGTAGGGAAAGCACCTGTCTACCGTACTGGGGCCGTGGGATCAAAGCCCACCGAAGGGGCGGTCATCCTCCAATATCTTTTCCGAACTAAATCTATCACATGTTGTACATATGCATAATCGAGTTTCAGACATAGTACTGAATCAATAGTTTAACGCCACAACACAAGGTTCGAGGCCTCTACATCCTCTACATCCTTGGTTGCGCCCACCTATCTTACTGCGCTCCCCGTTATTCTGTACCTGACGGATCAGAAACGAACATTATCTTTGCAGGGTTGCTTTCCGGCATTATTGCAAAATGCCTCCCCATTGTATTTTTCCCGCTCTACATGGTCTATAACGTCGTTGGGACCTGATATTCATGTTCATTCATTTATTTAGTTTACATCTAAACAGATAACACTGAATCAACAATTTGACGCCACAATACACGGTTCGAGGCCGCATCTCTCCATTCTCGGATACGCCCCACGCTCGCCAAGTCGTTTTGCACCTGGTCTGCCCATCTCGCTCGCTGCGCTCCACGCCGTCTCGTACCTGCCGGATCGGAAGCGAACACCATCTTTGCAGGGTTGCTGTCCGCCATTCTTGCAACATGTCCTGCCCATCGTACCCTTCCGGCTTTAGCTACCTTCTGGATACTGGGTTCGCCGTAGAGTTGGGCGAGCTCATGGTTCATTCTTCGCCGCCACACACCGTCTTCTTGCACACCGCCAAAGATGGTCCTAAGCACCCGTCTCTCGAATACTCCGAGTGCTTGCAAGTCCTCCTCGAGCATTGTCCATGTTTCATGTCCGTAGAGGACAACCGGTCTTATAAGCGTCTTGTACATGACACATTTGGTGCGGTGGCGGTTTCTTCTGGAGCCCGTAGTAGGCCCGACTTCCACAGATGATGCGCCTTCGTACTTCACGACTAACGTTGTTGTCAGCCGTTAGCAAGGATCCGAGGTAGACGACCTCGAAGGTATTCCCGTCTATCGTAACACTGCTTCCCATGCGGGCCTTTGTCTTTGACGCATTCACCACCAGTCCAACTTTTGTTGCTTCACGTTTCAGGCGGGTGTTCAGTAGACCTCTTCATGTTTTCAGAAAGTATGAAAAATTCAACCGGTTAGCCCAGAATCCCAATTCTTATGCTAAAATAAGTCTTTTGTCAAATTTTCAGCTAATTCGGATAAAACTTCGAGGTGGCTCAAGTCAATTTAGTGTTTTGGGCTATTTTCAATTTTAAGAAAAATCTAACAAGAGATATAAACGTTGAAAACTATCGCAACAACCTCTATACGGAAGTTTTGGGTGTGCTCTACAAGTCTTGTGAACATTGCTATTCGTTCCGTTCACGTTTTGTCCATGTTAAAGTGATTTTCAAGCTTTTAAGTGTATAAAAATACTGTTTCCCCCAAAAGTCGTTGTTCTACAAAATTCTTGTATTTATGACAAATGATTGCTAATTTATTATATTATTATTCCTCTTTTTCCTTGGATATTTGAGTAATATAATTGTCACTGTGCGATTTATCGTTAAATTCTTAAAAATCAGAAGCTAAAATAAATTTGCACGTTGAGATTTCTTCAAACAAGTTGTTCAAACAAAGAAACTTCGATTTCACTTGTTTATACGATGCACTCAATGTTAAAAGCATGCGACATATGGTGAAATTAACAAAATTTGGAAGTCGTAAGCATCAAATATCATATGATTTGATTTATGTTTTGTTCGAACAACTTGTTTGAAGAAATCCTAACGTGCAAATTTATGACAAATGTTCAGCTTCTGATTTTTAAGAATATAACGATAAATCGCACAGTGACAATTGTATTACTCAAATTTCCAGGGAAAAAAGAGGAATAATAATATAATAAATTAGCAATCGTCTGTCATAAATTCAAAAATTTTGTAGAACAACGACTTTTGGGGGAAACAGTATTTTTGATGAGTTCTGCTCCGATACTAACCTTACCGGCTGATTTTTGTTCTTTAGCTGTTGGATGGAATCCTTTTCTCCAGGTTGACGTAGTGCTCTCAGCCCCATTTTAGTCGAAGTGCTGCTTCCAACTTTCGGGCACCACACATTCATCCGTCATGGGGCTCCTATCCCTATTCCTACACTTCTCGGTTTGCGGCATAAAGCCTTTGCAGGTTACATTGAGCTTCTGACAGAACTTTCGTGTTTCTTGATAAGGCACAGCTGCTCCATCTTTACGCACACCTCTTTTTCCAGGCGATGTTTCTTTCCCTGAAATATGCGGGTCTGCTGTATCTGACGTTATGTCGTTCTACGCGACCGCCCGCTCTGCATCCTTCTCCTGCAGAATCTTTCTGTACTCTTCGTTGAACCAATCGTTCCGTCGATTTCATCCCACATACCTGAATCGAATCGAACCCAGCCACCCTCAGCATGGTCCTGCTTTGTAGCCGCGCGTCCTACCGCATGGCCAAAGAGG
The DNA here is from genome assembly GCF_024139115.2 of Armigeres subalbatus. NCBI lineage: Eukaryota > Metazoa > Arthropoda > Insecta > Diptera > Culicidae > Armigeres > Armigeres subalbatus. The sequence goes on from NW_026942154.1 coordinate 32,361, forward strand.
GTAAGAGGCTATGGACCTTGAAATGGGGTCTATTTCATAACACGAAGTGCCAACGGCATTTGCCATGCTCAATACAGGCATACCTCGATTATATGGACCCTCGATTATATGGACTTCGATTATATGGACTTTTTACCTCGATTATATGGACATTTTTTTTCGCCCAATTTTTTTTCGTCTTTTGGGGTTTTAAAAAGATGTTGAATATTGCAAGTCATATTTTACATTGATTCTATATTTATTAAGGTACATTGGGGCAAATAAAGGCCCGTAAGGCATGTTTTCGAAGTTATATATGAAAGTGCACTCTGAGTCATATGTTCAGTTGACTCTATTGATTTACCATTTCCACGTTGCAAATTTCATTGTATATTATAATATATATATAACATTCTTTAATCCGCAACAGTCACGGTCACGTCCCTACAAATAGGTGGTGAAAAATAACGCATATTTTTTGGTGATCTCTGTCATACGAAAACGTGAAGTTAGTTGTCTGTCTGACAGTATGCGGAGCAAGTGATGAGATGAGATTGCCATATTTAGCTGTATGATCTTTGCTTCCAACCTTTTTCTGCTTTTGGTGAATGGAATTAAGTTTAGAAGGGCTGATGATGCATTCTTCTTCTTCTTATTGGCATTACATCCCCACAGAGGGACAGAGCCGCCTCGCAGCTTAGTGTTCATTAAGCACTTCCACAGTTATTAACTGCGAGGTTTCTAAGCCAGGTTACCATTTTTGCATTCGTATATCATGAGGCTAACACGATGATACTTTTATGCCCAGAGAAGTCGAGACAATTTCCAATCCGAAAATTGTCTAGACCGGCACCGGGAATCGAACCCAGCCACCCTCAGCATGGTCTTGCTTTGAAGCCGCGCGTCTTACCGCACGGCTAAGGAGGGCCCCGGATGATGCATTAACATCCAGCAAATCGGACCCACTGAGACTGATTTTTTAGGTATATCCACGAAACTGGAAGAGTTTATTTCAATATGTGATAGGGGAAAATACCTATTCTTGGCAGTCTAAGACATTCGTCAAATTGAATGATAAAAATAATGAATAATTACACTAAAACACAGGTCCAGTTTAACTGGTATACATTTGTATGCTCTTTCTTTGATGGTTGGTGTTCACTAAATATAACAGCTTTTACCACAAACCCAGTAAATTTAATATAAAGTAACAGATTAACGTTTCTTCTGTTGGCATAGGAGTTTCTATTACATATCACAGGCCTGGTAGCGGGTCACTTTTTAGTGACTTGGTCACTTTTTTCGAGCAAGTCACTAAAAAGTCTCTTTTTTCGACCTCAAGTCACTAAAGTCACTTTTTCTCGCAAAAAGTCACTATTTTCAACTATTTTGAAACTATCCACTATTTTTTTTTAAAGCTAGATGTATCCGTCGGATGATGCTTTGTTCATGGTGGAAATGAAATTACGGATCTTGGAAAAATGATCGCTCGGAAACTTCGCCAGCTATTTAATTCGCTGCTCTTATTGGCATTTCACCAGTTAACTAATTGAAGATGTTTTACGTCACAATTTATAAATTGGTATACAGTCATGCAAGCAGGAGACCTCCCGATTCCGATTTTTTTAAACTCAAACTTTATACAGTGGGGGAAGGCGTGGAGGCTTGTTTCCTTGGGAGACTTGATTCTCCCCTGTTTTACCGAGAACTGAAGTAGTATTGTTATAGCGTATTTTTATAACAGATCTTCTAGACAAATGATCGTTATGTGGCGAGTTATTTTTTTTTTTTTTGAATGACAACCTTTTTTTTACTCTATTATTTACTGTATTTTGTTCCTCCTAAAGATGTTTTTAGTGCCCAATTTTAACAACTTCTCCCAATAATGACCAAATGCTATCATTTTTTCACAGCGAACAACTTCTCCCAATAATGACCAAATGCTATCATTTTTTCACAGCATAAAGCTATAAATCAATCATCCATACAAAAATTGGCGAAAAAATTCAAGAAAATATAAATTGTTCTCAAGCGGCTATTTTTTGTAGATTTGACAGATGTAATGAAGGGTTTGCTCTAAAAAAATATTTTTAGAGTAGATATCATAGAAAAGAGATCTAGTCTCACCATTTTTAAAAATTGTATGCGCTGTCGAATTCCATAGCAAAAATCGTTCATAAATACGCACAGCAAGTCGGAAAATCTGCGTATTTTAGGGAAAAAATATTTAAAAGTTCAGAGATCATGGTCCTGCATTATAGGCAGGAGGTCGAGCGTTCAATCCCAGGCTCGTTGTACATGAATCTTAAATTTTTTTGTTTCGTTTTCTACCAAAACAATCCGTACTGTTGTTTCTTTCGCACTAAAGATTCCAAAAACTTCCGTGACACCTATGACAAATCGTAGAGTTCTTTGCAACTTTCTTAAGTAGGTATTCGGCTAAACCAGTGATCGTAATTTTCACTCATTCTCACGACACGAGAAGAGCCCATGCTCATGCATCATGCTCATTCACGCAGATTTTCGCCGAGAAATCATTTTTTGGGGAAGAAAAACAGGTCTTATGATAGTCATGTTTCGCTCACTTCCAGTGGCGTAAATATTTGATTTGCTCGCAAGACTACTCATAGTTTTGAGTAGTCTTGCTTTTGACTGAAATTGAGTGGGTTTAAAAGAGAGGGCAATCAGAGTTTGTAGAAATAGATAACAAATTAATCAAACTTGTATACAACTGCGAAAAACAGATTCGGATAGGCAGCCCCCACAGAGAAGTGATTTTTTTTTCTTTTTTTTGTTAACTAATTTTATTTGCTAATTATTTAATACGTGCATTCATCTCTCAGACTAGGTGTTCCGTGTTATCTAACACTATCATCCTTATTTGCTATGTTACGCTTTTAGTTATTATTAATACATTTCTATTGCCTCTGGCAGTTAGAATTTTTTCCTCTGGTTGAATTGAACCATGTAGGAATTACAATGTTTTCAACTTAAACTAAACTTAACCTATTTTATACTAAGGGTACAAGGAGTTAATCGTTGCAATAGAAGATTGCAACGATTTTTGTCTAAAATTGGAAATTATTTTGTTGGACATTTGTTGCAATGTCTCAATATTAGAAATTCTATGAAGTTCATTGGTACTATACCACGGAGGCAACTTCAGAATCATTTTCAAAATTTTATTTTGAATCCTCTGAAGTGCCTTCTTTCTGGTATTGCAGCAACTAGTCCATATTGGCACAGCATACAACATGGTTGGTTTATAAATCATAAGTTTGTTCTTAAGACAAAGTTTTGATTTTCGGTTTATAAGTGGATATATAAACTTAATATATTTGTTACATTTGGCTTGAATGACTTCAATGTGACTTTTAAAAGTTATTTTTTGATCTAACAGAAGTCCTAAATATTTAGCTTCGCTAGACCAATTAATTGGAATCTCATTCATAGTGACAATGTGCCTACTAGAAGGTTTCAAATAAGAAGCTCTCGGCTTATGTGGTACAATTATAAGCTGAGTTTTAGGAGCATTTGGGGAAATTTTCCATTCTTGAAAGTAAGTGGCGAAAATATCCAAACTTTTTCCGCAATCTACTACAAATGACACGAAGGCTTCGCCCTTTGGCTGAAAGGCCCGTGTCATCTGCAAACAAAGATTTTTGACACCCTGGTGGTAAATCAGGTAAGTCGGAAATAAAAATGTTATACAATATGGGCCCCAGTATGCTGCCTTGGGGAACACCAGCTCTATCAGATTTAGAATTCTGATAGTTTACCTGCAGTGAGCGATCTGATAAATAATTTTGGATCAGTTTAATGATGTACAGTGGAAAATTAAAATTCATCAATTTTACAATCAAACCTTCATGCCAAACACTGTCAAATGCTTTCTCTATATCAAGAAGAGCAACTCCAGTCGAATATCCTTCAGATTTGTTGAGCCGAATTAAGTTCGTAACTCTTAATAACTGATGAGTGGTTGAATGCCCATGGCGAAAACCAAATTGCTCATCAGCAAAAATAGAATTGTCATTAATATGAACCATCATTCTATTTAAAATAATCTTTTCAAACAGTTTGCTTATTGAAGAAAGCAAACTGATTGGGCGATAACTAGAAGCCTCAGCTGGATTTTTGTCCGGCTTCAAAATTGGAACAACTTTGGCGTTTTTCCATTTATCTGGAAAGTATGCCAATTGAAAACATTTGTTAAATAAATTAACCAAAAAGGATAAAGAGCTCTCAGGAAGTTTTGAAGCATGTAGAAAATACCATCATCACCCGGGGCTTTCATATTTTTAAATTTTTTAGTAATAGATCTCACTTCATCCAAATTGGTTCCCAACGAAGGGTCAAAAACATTCTCTTGATTGAGAATGTCTTCGAAACTCCGTGTAACCTGATCCTCAATTGGACTAGTGAGACCTAGACTAAAATTATGGGCACTCTCGAACTGCTGAGCAAGTTTTTGAGCCTTTTCGCCATTTGTTAATAAAATTTTATTTCCCTCTTTAAGCGCTGGAATTGGCTTTTGAGGTTTTTTAAGAATTTTTGTTAATTTCCAAAAGGGTTTCGAACTGGGATCCAACTTCGAGACATTGTTCTCAAAGTTGGTATTTCTCAGAATAGCGAAACGTTTTTTAATTTCATTTTGCAAATCTCGCCAACTTTCAACGCGGGATCGCGAGTTCTTTGGTATTGCCTTCTTCTCACATTTTTAAGACGGATCAGTAGCTGAAGATCGTCGTCAATAATAATGGAGTTGAATTTAACTTCACATTTCGGAATTGCAATGCCTCTGGCTTCGACAATTAAATTTGTCAAAGATACGAGAGCATTATCAATATCACTTTTGGTATCGAGAGGAATATCAACATCAAAATTCCTATCGATTATAAATCCCAATCAGCTCTATGATAATTAAAAGTAGAGCTGATTGGATTATAAATGGCTTCTTGTGAGATTTCAAACGTCACAGGAAGGTGATCAGAGTCAAAGTCAGCATGAGTTACCAATTGGCCACACAGCTGACTTGAATCCGTTAAAACTAAATCAATTGTAGAAGGATTTCGACTGGAAGAAAAACAAGTTGGTCCATTGGGATATTGAATAGTATAATATCCCGCAGAACAATCTTCAAATAAAATTTTACCATTGGAATTGCTTTGAGCATTATTCCATGAACGGTGTTTGGCATTGAAGTCACCAATTACGAAGAATTTTGATTTGTTGCGAGTCAGAATTTGAAGATCAGCTTTCAGCAAATTCTTTTGCTGCCCATTGCATTGAAAAGGCAAGTAGGCTGCAATGAAGGAAAATTGTCCAAAATTTGTTTCAACAGAAACTCCCAAGGTTTCAAAAACTTTGGTTTCAAACGAAGAAAATAATTTATGTTTGATACGTCTATTAATGACAATGGCGACCCCACCACAGGCGCTGTCAAGACGATCATTTCTGTAGATAAAATAGTTTGGATCTCTTTTAATGGAGAGTCCTGGTTTTAAATACGTTTCAGTTATAATGGCAATATGCACATTATGAACTGAAAGGAAGTTGAATAATTCATCTTCCTTACCCTTTAGAGAGCGGGCATTCCAATTTAGAACTTTCACACAATTATTTGGATCCATTGAAACGGAGTCCGATAACAATTTTTGTGTGTACTTTATACCAACCTGAACAGCTTCAGGAATGGTATTTGCTTTGAACATTGCATCAATCATGTGATGCAATTGTTCAGTTAAAAAATCAAAATCGGAAGCAGTCATGCTACCTGAATCGGCAACATGACCGTTATTTTCCTTTGGGACATGGGTATAAACCTCATTTTGAGAAGAGAAATTTTGTCTACCAGCAGCGATGTTTGCATACGTAGGTACATTCGAAAAATGGGAATTTACTGAAGTGCTTGCTACCCGTTGACGAGCCGCAAAATTTGTTTGTGAATTGTGGTGGGTATGAATTGCTCGACCGGTAACCGGTTTCGAAATTTGAGCGTTTGAAAAATTTCTACCCGTCGAATCTGGGATCCGATTGGAATTTCCCGTCATCAATTTTGCACGGGAATTCAAAACTTTTTTGCGTGAAGGGCATTCCCAGAAATTGGATTTATGATTGCCCCCACAGTTTGCGCACTTAAATTTATTGGAATCTTCTCTCACAGGACATGCGTCCTTGGCGTGAGAGGTTCCACCACAAATCATGCATTTAGCATCCATGTGACAATGTTTGGTTCCATGACCCCACTTTTGGCACTTACGGCACTGGGTAGGGTTTTGGAAATTTCCTCCAGGCCTGCGGAAATGTTCCCATGTAACACGGACATGAGACATAATACAGGCCTTTTCCAAACTTTTCATATTATTTAGTTCACTTTTGTTAAAATGAACTAAATAAAATTCTTGAGAAATGCCCCTCTGGGAAGTACCAGAATGGGATTTCTTTTTCATCTTAATTACTTGGACTGGTGAAAATCCAAGTAATTGAGAAATTTCAATTTTAATCTCATCCAGTGATTTGTCATCACTGGGGAGACCTTTCAAGACGACTTTGAACAAACGCTCAGTTTTGTCGTCGTATGTGAAGAATTTATGGCGCTTCTCAGTTAAATAGTGAAGAATACGTTTGCGATCGTCAAAGGATCCCGGCAAAACGCGGCAGTCACCTTTCCTAGCAATCTGAAATGAAACCTTGATCCCCTGAAGGTTACTTCAAGATTTCATTCCGAAAGCCAGAAAACTCGGCAACAGATACCACAATTGGCGGAATCCTTTGTTTCTTCGCATGAATCGAATCACCTGGGCTAAAGGTAGATTCGATTTGCTCAATTTCATCATTAATCAAATCGAACTGATTGCTCAGTTCGATAGGAGAAGAAACAATGTCAACATTAGATTTAGAAGGAATATCTGAAGTCTCCAGCTTCCTTCTATTTTTCCGCGCTTGGGCAGGACGGTCTTGAAACCTTGTTTCTTTGAAGGAAGTGGAGAATTCAGAGACTCCCCCTTCCTCTTGTTTTTGTTAATACTCATTGCTGAGCGTGGAGACGTGACCTTCTAAGAGGTTTTTTCCCAGAACGGTGTCCCTGCAGGATTACCACCGCTTGTCGGAATTTTACTTCCGCAAACGGGTCCAACGTAAAATGAAGGCACGGGTCCTTGCAAAGATCGTAACGGGATCAGTGGGTACAAATAGCGCTAAGAAGCACCGTTGAAATTAAAATAGCTTCGGGTAGTATTAAAAACTTCCTTCCGCAAAGAGAGAAAGAACCGCACAGCACGAAAGCACGATGCGGTCTGACACAGAGAAGTGATGATTTTCGCTTTGTTCTCGCTCATCTTGTGTTGCGGGCCTCACTGCTGTGTAGAACAAGTTGAAATGCATCAGAACCAGTGCTTCCCGCAATTTGAGCTTTTTGAAAGAAATTTATCATGAGGTTCTGACTTCGTTCTAAGAGAAAAGAGTGGTGAGTGTAAGATGTTTCCACCACAAATCACGAAAAAAAAAGATTCACCTTCAACCCAAAAACGCTTGATTTCATCTCATCGAACTTGCAACTGAAACTAAAAGTCACTATTTAGTCACTTTTTTTCGTCGGCTCTGGTCACTAAAGTCACTATTTTGAGCGCCATCCGTCGCTACCAGCCCTGATATCAGCAATGAGTTTGCTCCCTTTAGCAACTCGACATGGAAGTAGAAAACTGGTAATGTATTGGTGCCAAATGCTGGTTGTTTATATTCTCCAATAATAAAATTCATTCATATTAATCGGCCGCACGCTCATCTCGCTTCACTCAATTTTGAAACAAACTTTATTGTTTATCAAAACTGGTTTAAAGCAAAACATGAATTTTTAGCCTTGGCATAAATTTTATGTCATGTAGACAGATAGGCAAAAGCATTTAAACACATTGCAAAACAAATTTAACCCTTATGCGGCCAACAAAAAACAGACGTGAATGGCAGATAGGGCACCCGTGTACCCAGATATTTACCGTTTCATAACTTTTACCATTTTCAACCTATTTGAATAATGTTGGCCATTTTAGAGAAAAGAACTTAAATGCTTTTTGTTCGCTGCCAAGATTTACATTTTTTGTCTTTTGTAATGCCTTAGAGTCTTAGAGTCTTAGAGTTTTGTAATGCTAAAAGTCTATCAACCAGTTTCAAATAAACAACTTGCTCTTTGCGGTCCTTACATGATATGTTTGTTTCATCAAAAAAAATCATGGTGGTTGTGTACAAGATACGACCGCTCGACATAACTCAGGCGGGTGCTAAGGTGTCAAATATTTGTTGCCTCAAATCAAGCGAATGCCGACGGCACTAACACTACGCCGTAGTCTATGAAAAATAAACACTGCAGTGAGTGAGAATGTTCTGAAACGCACAAAGTTTGGATAATGCCAGAAACAACTGTTTCTGCTTAGCACAGAGTTTTTTCTACCAGCATACTTATTTATCTGCATATTTCGCGTACGGAATAAAGTGAAAACACTACATTTTTTTAGATTTGGTGTATTCTTGTTCGTTGCAATCTTTAATTTAATATGTGCTTTCGACACCACTCTCTCTTGTAAAAATGGTAAACAATACAAATTTTCACAAATACCACGACAATTTATGTAAGTATATGAGCATTTTGACATTGGAGTATAAATTTATGCGCCAAATAAGAGGGTACTGTCATACTTGCCAAACTCCATATGAAAAAAAATCGTTGTCCCCCCTCTGACATAACTCCGTAAAACCAAATCTATACACATACACCCAAAAAAATCTTCACGTTGTTTCCACCTGAAAAAGTACGTAGAATTTTTCCACCTGAAATTCACGTAACTTTTACCTGATTTTCCGATAAAATTTTCATTCTACGTGAAAGTCAGGTAAGTTCTACCTGAGTTTTTGGATAGAATTCACCGGACACGTTAGTTTCACCTGAATTTTCTGAAGCATTTGTAGTTACGTGTGCACGTAAAATGTACCTGAAAAATCAGGTGGAAACAACGTTTAGATTATTTGGAGTGTAAGAATGAATTTTTGTCTGTCTGCCCTTATAGACTAGGAAACGGCATGAACATTTGTATGTAAAGGTTTTTGGAAACGATAAAGATTCTTATGATGGTATTAGACCCCTACACTGAAATCAAATCAACAATATTTGTTATGTGCGAAAAGCATATAAAATCGAATTCGTTCTCTCCAACTCCGTTTTATGTGCAGCATTTAAATTTTATTTAATGTCAATAGTATATACACGTAAAAGGGGGATGCTGGGCACTTAAAATTTATTTATTCTGTAAATGAATATCCAATGCATTGACCCATAACCAATCCAGCATCAACTCAACGATCAAACTCTGAAAATTAATAAAACATTTTTTGTTTCACAACGCGAAAAATGGCGGAGGAGTGGAACGCGAAACTTCATTGTTGTGCTGACTTTTTCTTTCAAACAGATCCTTTTAAGATTGGTGCAGGTAATATTTTTTTCGACTATTGGAAACATTGATGGCTATTGGAAACATTTATCATTATTCATTCCAGAAAAAATGTGATACCGAAACACATCACCGTTGTGGTTTCTATACGAGAATGCGAATTATACACGCTAGAAGTATGTTTAGGAATCCATTTTCTTCATCAATAATAGTTTGCAACAAACTTGTTTTATTTTAGGTTTCGTTACTTTCGAGAACAAGTCTTTCGGAAAGAGACGAGATCAATGACACAGATTTTTCTGGCAGGAAAATCCCAAAATAGACGGCAACGGATCGATGGCATTTCGGCAGGGAAATAAAAATCCGTTCCATTTGGAATGTATCTCTATAGAGTATCGCTCGCGGTCGGTCATGTAACCTTTCCACCCCACTGCCAATGGAGGCAGAAAGCTGCTGCCGCTGCTGCTAGTTACCTCAACAAATAAAGGATGGGGGCACCCAGCTACCTGCTACCGAATTGAAGACCTTTCACGTATGGTGCTCAATGTCCTCGATGCTCCGGAAGACGAAGGGTGGTTCCACCCGTTTGCTCATCTGTTGGAGCGGAGCCGCTTGATCGCACCTACCAAAAAACATCAGCAGCTCCGCCTCCGCAGACGGGCAAGCGGGTGACGCCATACGTGCGTGATCCCCACTCCACTCCAGCAAGCGTCGCCATCCACCTTCAAAGCACCCAGCAACATCAGCAGCAGCCCTCCACGAGCTGGCACTGGCAGTAGTATAGAAAGGTATCTAACATTAGATGACCGATCGCAACACAGGCACAGGATACACATACCTAGATCTAGAGAAACCATTAACACATTTCTTGTGAATTGTTTAAATGCAACATCAGCAACATCTTCTAAATAAAACCAACGTTCCAAAGCACTTCTCATTATTTATTGAATTATGAATTGAAACGCTACAAATATTGAAACGGTTTTATAAACAGCTCTCTTGGTTCTCATTAGTTGATGCATATAGAATATATAAAATTAAACTAATAATAAATATTCAACATGCATTTACATATTATCTATGCCCGCACATAAAATATAGGGGTAGCAAAGCCTCGCATTCTATGTGCAAGACCAATAGAATACATATGCAAAGCTTGATTGCAAAAATATATGTGCATTGCACATAAATTTTAGATGGGAAATCAGCTCAGTGTACTCTTCTGGAAGGGAGATTCCCATACAAATGAAGTACGAATTTCTGCTTTAATAGAAAATTAATCCAAAAAATGGAATCCAAATTTGCGAATTTCGAATACTTAACCGTCTTTTAAATAATGTTACAAATATATAATTAATCACTTTTAGGTGAAACGAAGCTAGTCGGTTCTAATAGTACAGTATATTAAAAATATATTCCACCTCGTGAGTCTTCATATGTTGAATAATGGGCAGCACTGTCCTATCCAGCCGCTGGAGCCACCCTATTCTTACACTACGTTTCACAGTTGAATAATAGATAATACCCTAAAAGTAGGCAATTATTTATGGTTGAAATGCGCTATGTAGGAACGGGGATGGTTATGATTTTTTTGATGAGCTTGGAAAGTATTGAAGTTGCAAAAGGAAAACGGTCCTGTCAGCCATATAAGGGTAAAAATACTACGGTGTTGCTATCACTTTTGATATAATTCATGGTCTGCGTAAAAATCTGAATAGAAGCATTTGTATGTTAACACTTTTTTTTAAATAAATGCCATTGCCGGATTTTTTGTTCGTATTTTTCCTAAAATCAAATCACAAAGAATTGTGCGTGGTATTATTTTAGCGTGTGTTTGATATGCTCACAAACACATTCTCTCGCTCTATTCCGAAGTGTGCTGCTGCCAAAGAAAACGAACAGTCTCGATTTTATTTAGTAAAACATAGAGCAAATATTGCATAAATTTGCTCTTTGTGGTGACAATCAAGTGGTGATAAAGTGTAAAAAGTAGTTTACGTACCTAATTTGTCATGTCTTACGGAATAAAGAGGAGAAACAGGCGATCCAAAAAAGTAAGTAACAGTTTGCTTTTCATGCGCTGCTTTCTTTGGCAATGCAATAATGGCAAGGATTTCGTAGGTGCAAATTTGTTTCGGTGATTAACACATCAAATCTTGTTACTTCTACACAAACAACTTATTTAAATGAAAGCTTAGACTTGAAATTGTGTGATTGAATCAAAAGTATGTTCATAAATAGTGTATGTTTGCTGGAAAACGCAAATATTGTTGAGGGTGCCAACAACTGTCGCACCCTGCCAAAGCCGTATTCTACCCTACATAAAGATTCAAATGGTTTTAAAATCTGGCATTATTTCTTCTGGACGAACTTGATTATGATTTTAATGTAAAGAACTCAAAAATCTTCGAGCAGTCTAAATGCCTAATATATGTTGCCACAAGTTAGTGTGAGTTAACAGTTCTTAAATCAATTGCTGCCTTACCATTCAGCAAAGCGTGTTCCTGAAACGCTCATGCAAACTCGTTCATGCTGTGTAATGTGAGCGATGTGTTTTTCGTTAGCCTTGTACAAAATACAACTGCGTGCGTGCTCACGTGCGTGTCAATTGGTTCTTGTAAAAATGACACTGATACGTGGATAGAACTCTTTATTTACATTCATTTAAATTATTTTTAAGAATATCAATCAAACGCAACTTGTTGCAAGGAGATCTGTTAAAGATAAGTGTCAGAAAAGAGAGACTGTTCCACGTGATTTTTGCATAAACAAATGGATTTTGGTCATATCTTCTGAGCCCATAGTCCAATCCGGCCAATTTTCAATAGGAGGCAATAGGACAAAATTTTCCATCGGTTTCAATTTGATGCGATCAAATAGAAAGAGGACAAGTGTCAGTCCTTCTATATAAAACTTGTTTTTGAAGCGAACATATAGTTTTCTCGACCACTCAGTGTTTGCCTTGTTGCTGCAACAGCAAGGCACTGTAGTTAGAACTCGTGAACAAGAATATTAGTGTGCTCACATTAAGCTTGGCGAAATCTTCATTACTAACGTAATCTTAGAAACTAGTGGCTGGAAAAAGGTTACGTTCTTATAAAAAAAAATCATCATTTACTGAGTTATCATAAAATTAGCCCAAACCAAATTAGCCAATTAGCCCAAGGCAATATATGGGTATTTTCTTTCAACTTTTAAGACTTATTTCATCGTGTAACCCAAATTTCGAGAAAAAAAAATTGCTTCGATTATATGGAAAATTCGATTATATGGACTTTTTTGCATGGAAAAAGTCCATATAATCGAGGTATACCTGTACCATATACGATGGTAATACTTTTGCTTTGCATTGCTGATTTACATAGGGGTAACGGCTCAAACCTTGGCCCATTATGCTACGGTTGAGCACATTTATCGTTATAAATCTTCATATATTGCATTTCCAACCAGAATTATTCCACCAGCCAGCTTGCTTACATTTGGTTTTGACGCCAAATAGCAAAAAACGACGATGAATGTCCGCAATATCTCATTTAAACCAGCGAAAGTCTCGAGAGAAATGGACAAAATGTCGGTATCGTTGTCCTTAGCAGGTGGATAATTTTTCAGCCCACTTGGGACGAGTGAGTGTTGATTTCGAACATACGAGAGATAAAGATGGGTTGCTGTTTATAGTAACAGTCATTTTGCTTGCGTTAAATAAAGGCAGCATGCAAACTAATAGAGAAAATCAAATCATCTTATTGAGCGTGAACTCTAATGTAAAATACTACCACACTGACTGTGAAAGTGCGTTTCAGATTCTCCCAATAGCACGCTTACCAAGGACATGCTAACGAAAATACTATTACATGAATCATTTGTTTCCCAAATATTTACCATATTTGCAAGTGTAGAACTTTAAAAAAAATAAAACTGTATTAAAACTGCACTTGCTTGTTGTGCCTTCAAACAAATTGCATACGTTAATTATTGGTTGCCGCATAATTTTGAGATTTACTGCTAGTTGAAACCATGGCAGTTGTGTTGCTCTGGCCCTCGCGATACTCTCCAAGAAACGTAAAGCAATAATAAATCTAAATTATGATGAAGCTTTGTCAAGTAATTTGACTTGAAATTATTCACATGAAATGACGTTGAAAGTTTATCTAATGAAACATACGATCCATTGTATCTTTTCTTTTTTCTTTATTAAACGAGAAAATGTTGCGTGCGAAAGATGATAAAACTAAATATTCTTACACTTTGAATCATTTATTTGCGAAATTATGAAGAAAATGGTGTATCGAACCACGAAAAGTTGATGCTTGAATCGCTTTTGCTTGAATCGTGTTTGGAAGCCGTAAGGTAGGCAATTATTTTTGGTATGTTCGGTTATATCGTGATTCGAGAAAAGCATCATGAGGGCCCATTTACAAACTACATGATGTTTCAGGTTCTGGGAGGGAACTTGTCTGAGCGTGAGGGACTTTATAAATTTCAGAATCCTACCACACATGAAGCATTACTAGAGGCTTGGTGTGGGTTGAGTTTAGCGTTATGTAATTTGTGAATGAAACTTAACCACTGAAACTCAACCTGTTTTAACAAAAAATATTATTTAAGAAAATTATTTTGAGCTTTTTAGTGGAATGTCTTCACTTGTCATAAGACGAGCTTGTACAATCCCATTGAATTCCACCACTTAAGTCGTAAGTAAGTTGAGTAAAGTACGAGACACTGAAGACGGCCTTACTGTTGAGGTCGAAATACGTATCTGTCAAGATACAATTAAGTGGTGGAATTCAATGGGATTGTACAAGCTCGTCTTATGACAAGTGAAGGGAAAAATTCTTAGCAACCTAATCGCAAGCATCGGATATTCTATCTGCAGTTTTCGGTTATTTTCTCCAGTACGGGTTATTGGTGAGAATGTTTTGATTTTAGAGTTTCACCTATACTAACGTAGTGCTACAAATCGAAAGCGCATGCCAACAGTTGGCTACGGGTGCCCCCAGTATTGGACAAAAAAGTTTTGGTTAATTATGTCGCTACACGGAAACAAATGCATACCCACAATCATGAATAAAAAATCATGAAATCATGAATCATGCCAGTTCATGAAATCATGATTATAATTCATGATTTCAGGAACATTATTCATGGTACTGCGCAATCTTCAACAGTCGACAAAATGCATAACCGGTTATACTTCGAACACTCCCTTCCCAAGAAGCGAGAACGGCCGAAAGGTAGCACGCCGGACTCTCACTCGGTGTACTCGAGCTCAAAACCCCTGTTGAACTTTTTTTTAATTTTTCGATCTCAACAACCAAATCGTATCGGATTGGTTGCGTTACGCGAAAATAAATCATGAAATCATGATTTATATTCATGGTGTATTTTCATAACATGAAAACACGTTGGATTCATGAAATCATGAATTATTTTCTCATTTCCGGGAACGGATTTTTACCCGTGTATACTAATGGAAATTGTGAAATTAAAATGATAGCTGACATAGTGTGCTTGTTATCCATTCATCTGATGTTCGAAAGCAGGTATGTTCATTCATAAAACTCTTTTATTGGGCAAAAGAAAAACTCTAGGTCAACGAAACATGGCTGCTAAAAAACCGAGTCAAAGTGATTTTTCACGCAAGATAAATGCTTGTAATAGTTTAAGAAGTGTATAAATCTAGAGTTATGAAGCAGATATATCGGCACCAACATTTCAAAAGGGCGAAACTGCTTTTGTAAACAAGAGCTTCTCACGTCGCTGGTGGGCTTGTTTGTGTCCGCCCACGCAATCCAGCGCTATCGAATGAAAGAAGAGGATTCGCCGCTTCTGTCAGTGGTGTTGAACTGCGTGCGTGGACTCAAATTAGCCCACCAGCGACGTGAGAAGCTCTTGTTTACAAAAGCAGTTTCGCCCTTTTGAAATGTTGGTGCCGATATGTTTGATACACTTTTCTATAGAAGCAGTGGTTAATACCTCCCTACAAATCGACGTATTATCGCTGAAATATTGATTAATTTGCGTGATGAGCCAATGTTACATCCAGAGCCAACATTACCGCCGGTTACCCTACACTGTTCGAACGAATCATGTACATTTACATCAAATATCATGCACATAATTGGAGCATGATAAACGATAGAAATTTACATTTCATTTTATTTTTACATCACTTATCATCTCAAATTTTTGTGTTGTTTTAAATTTACATGTTCTATTTTATCCTATTTAAATAAAAAATGGTTATCATGAGAATCGAACTCAGGTCCGCAGAGTGATAGCCCGTTCTGATACCACTCTACCGTCTTCACTTCTTGAAACCAATGTTGCCCAAAGAGTAACAGGTTCTGAGTTATGGCGATTCAAATATACCAGTATCGAACCCGTCGTGATCGGGTCCTGTTTAGGTAATGTCGAGGGTAATGTAACTTTACATGCTTTGAGTAAACGCATGCGCAATGCGCATCGTCAAGGGGAAACATCTGACTGGATGAAGTGCAAGAATTCGAAGTTTTTCCAACGATTTAAGTAAACGCCTGATGAAGTACACCGATGAAATGCAACATTATGGATGTTGCTTTGTAGTCGTAATGGAAAATCTTCACTTTGGTATGACTGTGGTCGAAAACGAAGGTTTCCCGCTGCATTTGCAGCTGCCGTGATGGAATTATTTGTTTTGTTTACATTCTACCGAGATTGTCGCAAGCGTGGCCATCTTTCATTTCGGTTTAAATAATATCATGTAAACTTAATGGTTTGTAAATGAATTTTCATGGTGAATAAAGTATTGTTGTCAACAGAGTGTAGTAATAATGGTAAGGTAATGTATTTATACGGTTTGATTAATGCTCTGTTTATGTGCCTGATTTCCAACGCATAATCACATTGAGAAAACTATTACATGATCTGCATTTACATTAGTTTCATTGATTACATTACCAGTAGAAGTCAATTTTTTTTGCAGTGTATTTGTTATCTGAGTCTGAATTTCCTTCTTCGTTCTTTTCAGCACACATCATGTATTTACAAGGAAAGCCAGTGGAAAGTGTTGAATCGTCGGCCTAACCTCTCTACCCTCCGCCGAATCCGAGTAATTCGTAGTCGGTAGTTAATGTAGTTAATGAGAAGGTCCTTATTTTTAGTTCATGTAGATGTGGTTAATTTGATTTTCAGTATATTCATCACGAGAGACTACCCGAGCAAAGCTTGAGAGCAAATCGATAACTTGTTTTGATGTTGTGAAATCGCCGATTATATGATTACTATCGATGAGCGCAAATCGAAAACATATTTTGAAACCGATCTTTGCAGTGGCCGGTGAAGTCGCCATTGTAGATTTTGATGTTGCCCTTCGTAATTGGCATTGGCACGACGGCATTCAGTTTACTCTAAAAAAAAGTCAAAATATTTGTCCTGCAACTCGGCAACGTCAGTCAGCACATAACATTGGATTATCGTAATGGTCCTAATCAGTGTTCCTGGCATAAAAGTATCATCGTGTGAGCCTCATGATAATACAAATGCAAAAATGGTATTGACTTACAGTTAATAAACTGTGGAAGTGCTTAATGAACAGCTGCGATGCTGGATGTAATGCCAATGAAGAAAAAACAGAATAAATGCGCTCTGAACGACACACGGTCGCTTCGGTAGGGACTGCTTGCGGGTACTTGCATCATTTGTATTATTATTTCAATTTATTTCTTGAATGGTAATGCGTGAACTGAGGGGTCTCCAATTAGCCTTGCGTGCAAAGGCGTAAGATTGCCAATCCGGAGATTGCGAGTTCGATTCTCGGTCCGGTCCAGGATGTTTTCAGGTGGGAAACATTCTCGACTCCCTGGGCATAGTGTATCCATTGTACTTGCCACACAAGATGCATACTCATGCATTAGCGGGCATAGATAGCTTTCAATTAATAATTTTGGGAATGCTAATAGAATACTAAGTTGAAAAGCAGGCCAAGTTCCAGGTGGAATGTAGAGCCATAGAAAATTAAGAACGCTTGAACTGACCACATCCCTACCCCTACACTACAATATTATGTAATTTGTGAACAAGCCACATTGCCACCAGACAAAAATTACACAATAATGCTTCGCAGCCACTATTATGTTCTTGATTTTTCTCAAAAATGTAAGAGGAGAGGATAAAGTATACCTACGTGATGAGGAAAATATTCCCACAGATTTTGTAAATCACTCTGGAGTTCAATAAATATAGCAACCCATTATTTCCGTACATGCCCGTAGATATCAAGATCATGAGTACCTGTTGTTCTTCTTTGTTGGTATTACTGTCACTTTATCGCCTCGCAGCCAAACACTTTCGCATTCATAAACTGCGAGCTTTCAAAGCAAAATTGCCACTTTTTGCATTCGTATATCATGTGCCTAATAAGATAATTTGTTTTTGCCCAGAGAAGTCGAGACTATCTAAAACCCTCCTTGATCGAACCGGGAATCTAACCCAGCCACTCTCAGCATTCATTCATTTCATTTATTTAGTTTATCAAAACTGAACAGATAACACTGAATCAACAATTTGACGCCACAATACGCGGTTCGAGGCCGCATCTCTCCTTCCTCAAATGCGTCCCATGCTCGCCGCGGCGGTCGTTGCCACCGAACATTGTGTATGACGGATAGTTTTGGGTGCAGTTTAACCATCACCAGATAGATGTGTGGTAGATTTGTGGTCGATTTGTGATTCTGTCTGCAGTGGTGATCTCCAGGTGTACCGATACGGGAGGCTGTGTTGGAAGTAGGGCTGTGAATGGCCATATTCTTGGAGGCGGCGAAATCAATTAGTCGTAGGCCGTTTTCGTTCGTCGGCTGTGAGCGCTGAACTTTCCAATAGTCGGTCTAAACTCCTCCTCTTGGCCAACCTGAGCGTTCAAATCTCCTATGATGATTTTGACGTCTTGGCTTGGGCAGCTGTCGTACTCACGTTCCAGCTGCGCGTAGAATGCGTCCTTATCATCATCAGTGCTTCCGGAGTGTGGGCTATGGACGTTGATTATGCTGAAGTTGAAGAACCGGCCTTCGATCCTCAACCTGCACATTCTTTCATTGATCGGCCACCACCCGATCACGCGCCTTTGCATATCGCCCATCACTATGAAAGCTGTTCCCAGCTCGTGTGTGTTGCCGCAGCTCTGGTAGATGGTATGATTACCTCTAAACGTTCGCACCATTGATCCCTTCCAACAAACCTCCTGCAGCGCTACGATGCCGAATCCACGGTCCTTGAGCACATCGGCGAGTATGCGTTTGCTCCCGATGAAGTTGAGAGATTTGCAGTTCCACGAACCGAGTTTCCAATCGCTAGTCCCTTTTCGTCGCAGTGGTCTTCGCCGATGGTTCCGGTCCGTACTCTCTTGTTGATTGTTCGTTGCTTATGATTTTTAAAGGCTGGCTTGCAGGGCCTGACACCAAAGCCCCTCGATTTTCGGAGGACCATTCTTCCTTATTTCAGGTGGACCATGGTGCACAGTTTCACTTAGAGTCCCTAGCTGGCACTTGGACGATGATCAGTCGCCCCTAACATGGAGAACAGCCGCTGTTGTGAGCCGATCCTGACATGGAGAACAGACGCTCAGTAAGATTTGCACCTCCGGAGAGGAGCAAACCCCCTCCTCCCTGTCAGCATACGGCCATAGTTCCCACTGGGGTTTATTACCCGATCTTCCCTAAGGCTGTTCGTATCCCGGCCAGCACCACGAGGAGGTAGGGATAGGAGCTGCTGGGTAAGAGGCTAAGGATCGCGAAATGGGATCTATTTTATTCCTTCAGGTACGCAAAGTAACAATGGCACGCTTTACCCAGCATTTGTCGTGCCAGCCACTCTCAGCATGGTCTTGCTGTTTTGCCGCACATCTAACTGCTAGGGTAAGGAGGGGTCATGCGTATAATAAACGATTTTTGTATGTCCCAATTGGATGTTATAATAGTGATCCTGTCATTCTGTCATTTTCTTACTCTTCATATAGGTAACCCAAAAATAATTTGTTTGGGGATAATCTTACAAAGGGGGGTGGGGGGGAGGTGCGGTGGATCCGAAGAACCAAGAAAAAATGCTTACGTAATTATTGCGCAGATTGCGTCTTATTAGACCCCTGCGCGAAAATTATTTGCGTGAATATTTTCCCCGTGTCACACAAACAAGTGAATTAACACTATTTGCTGTTTGTTTGAGTAAACAAAAACACGTGTGTTGATAAATAACAACAACAAAAAAACAATTACAAAGATAGTTTGAATGTATTAGTGTGCACGCTGAAAATTCAAAGCAAAACGAAATTGCGCCAGAGTCTAGAAATTGATGCAACGGGCAATAATGAACGAACCCCCTAGTTGATATATGTAGTAGAACAATTGATTGAACCCAAGAATAAAAAAAATCTAGAATTATTGACCACGCACGTCTACCATCAATTACAGCAGGATTCCGAGAATCAAACTAGTTGCTGCGCAGTGTTATTTTGATTATTGACTTTAACACGGCGTGTATAGTACAATCAAAGTTAATTGCCTATATTCCGGGTATAAGCCACCCGAGTGGAAATTAATTACTTTGAAACGAGATTTGTGCAATTGCACAATTGCATACATTGCGAGAATTCGGCTACGTGCCTGGTGTTGGGAATTTGATTTCATCAGTGAACTGTGGAGGACGACTAGGTCCTTCGTAGCTTAGTAGGGTAAACACCTGTCTAGCGAACTGGGGTCGTGGGATCAAACCCAACCGGAGGAAGTGGTTACCCTCTTATACATTTTTCCAACTAAGCCTCTCACATTTTGTGCAATTGCATAAATCGAATTTCAGACATGACATGAATAGTTGTTAGTATATAAGCGAACATAAATCCTCTGTCTCCAAACGAATTGTGTCTCCAAACGAGCATGACGTCACGATTTCAATGAAAATATTAAGGGGTGTGATGTCATATGCGCCTGGTACACGGTCAAGAAAATAAACCTTATCATGTTTTCGCTCATCTATAGGTTCTTCTACCTAAAGCTGTTAGCAATCCGAAATACATTTTTTTTTTCAATCAATTACAGTCGGGATTCGCTGGTTGGGATTTTAATACTTGGGTTACTTTTTAGTTGGGCCTCCGCTGGTTGGACCATGGCCCAATTAAAAAGCAACCGTACGTCAAAATTCAATGTAAACACGGAAAACGGGATTGGGCATCACTGGACATCATTTGTGATGTTCAAGTCGAAATACACGTGTTCAAATGGCTGTCAGTTGGCCCAACTAAAAAAACGAATTCTTTAGTTGGGTCGAGGTCGTGGCCCAACCAGCGAATCGCGACTGTAATATTTACCGCTAGCTTAGACAAACTATAGGGAAGAGTGGGGAAAGATGTGTTACCTAAGGCGAATTCTCAATATTTTAAAATCAACACTCTCTGATTCTCAACATGTTGCTACCAAAAATTTTCAAGATTTGTATGTCAAAAGAACGATATAATAAATCATCTTTCTCTTTCATTTTGTATCATTGAAGAAAATGGCTATCTTTCTGTCATTTAAAAACTAACCGGGTAAGATGGCTCAAACAGCAGGGGAAAATTAACCTTTATGTTCTTTCGTTCTACATCGACCTCGAGTAGGATATTCTGATAATATTGTTTTATACATACATTTGTTTCAGCGATGCTCAAACCGGAAGCAACCAGGAAGGAAGGTACGACCAAGACGATTGTGTCGGAAATGTTAAAACCATCCTTTTAACATTACTGAAGAGATTTTTATCCCTTGACATAATGGCATGCATTATACTTTTGTAAATATGAAAAATACATAAAGTACATACATAAAACGTGCCTCATGCTAGTTTTCCATTTATTTGATTTTCTTGAGAAAATTCCCCAGCCTGAACCAAAATTCGATACGAACATAATCACCATCAAGGCCTTTTTTGCATCTGATCTTATAGCTGAGATATGGAAGATCCTGAACGATATAGACATCCCCCCATATACAGTCACTCTCAAAATTGAGCGTACAGCATGGATTGGATGAATATATTCGAAAATTCCAAAGGAAATTTCATTGTTGGCTCGGTTGTTTTTAATGCATTTCAATATTCATCCCTTCCTTCAATGTATGCTTACATAAAATGGTTGAAATTTTTTCTCTAAAGTTCATTTATTTAAAAATAATCTCAAAATACGCCTATTAGATGTGACAAAATTGAGCGTACAGCGAATTTTTTTCTATAAAATTTCTTATTATAAACACGATTAATGTATTTTAATATTGTTTTTTCATGATTATATTTATAATAATAAACATCCGCTACTTAAACATTCAATGTTTTGAAATTAAACCATGTTTTAATCAAAATGGCGAACAAGTAAGATGTATAAACAATGCTATTTAACAATTCAATGCTGCTGGGCAAAATAGATGCTTTAAGATATGGATTTCTCCGGCATCGTGTCTTATATATGATAGATTATCGAAACCGAGCGAGACATACGATAAATTTGGAAAAAAAACAGTCGGTAAATGATGAAAACAGATGTAAACATACAGAGAAAACGGCAAATGTTGGGAATGGCATATTTCAAATTAAGTATAACTTTATTTAAAAGTCGATGTATAGGTAGCTTATAAGCTCGGGACACTCTATAATAATAATATTAATAAAAGAGCAGCACACGGATGCAAAATAAGATGTCATTTTATATTTGAAGACTCAGTTACCGTAGGAACAAATTTGGTTGAATCATTTAAATTCACCAAGATATCATTAAATAAGCTGCCGAACTCTTAAAAAAGTTTATTTTTACTCGCCACATGGAAATCATCCAATTGTATCCCTTATGGTAACAGATCGTTTAATTCAAATTTAACTATGAAATTACGATTTTAGGCTATCTTTTCAATATTCAATCAGAAGTGCTCTACATGGTTAAAAAGCTGTTTTTATGTTCGGTTCCTTAGAATGCACCTTGTACTTTTAGAATTTGGCTGTGAATGATTGGATTTAATAATATTACTCTTAATGATAGACCTGAGACAATAATCGAGCTTTAAAACAAATGTAAGTTTAAGACATACTTAATTTGAATTATGTTATTCCTAACATTTGTCGTTTTCTCTGAATGTTTACATCTGTTTTCATCATTTATCGACTGAATTTTCCCAAATTAATCGTATGTCTCGTTCGATTTCGATTATCTATCATATATAAGATACGATGCCGGTGAAACATACAAATTAAAGCATCTATTTCGGACAACAGCATTGAATTGTTAAATAGCAATGTTCTTACCTCTCATTTGTTCGCCATTTTGACCAAAACATGGTTTAAATTCAAAACATTGAATGTTTAAGTAGCAGATGTTTATTATTATAAATATAATCATGAAAAAACAATATTAAAATACATTAATTGTGTTTATAATAAGAAATTTCATAGAAAAAAATCGCTGTACGCTCAATTTTGTCACATCTTATAGGCGTATTTTCAGACTATTTTCAAATAAATGAACTTTAGAGGAAAAAAATCAATCACTTTATGTACGCATACATTGAAGGAAGGGATGAATATTGAAATGCATTAAAAACAACCGAGCCAACCATTGATTTTCCTTTGAAATTTTCGAATGTAGTCAACTAATCCATACTGTACGCTCAATTTTGAGAGTGACTGTAAACATAATGGAATTAAATGGAAAGTACTAAACTCGTCTTAGACAGTTGATATAGTACACATGATTAGTTTATATACGAAGAAATTCGAAACAATTGTTTACACCTAGACTGGCTTTTTTAATTTATTGATTTTCCATTTAATGACTCCAATAATCATCCACCTTTCACTTAATGATACTTGACACGTGGCCTTCCGCCCAAGGTTGCCCTCGTTTGTGTGTCTACCACGCTACAACTAAAGAGGCCCGACCAGACAGATACTCAACTGAAAGTGCCGCAACACTTGTCCATTCGATAAATAATTCGCTTTGATTTGAGCTTTGCCACCGTAGGGTGGATCGCTTGCATGCAATATCCCACCCTATCCATAATTCTAATGGCGGTTGAGCACAAGGCAGCTCGAACGCCTGCTCGAGTTTCTGAGCGACCGAGTCCCAGTTATGAGGTTTCCTGCTGTTTCCATGGCGTACATGAAAACAAAACTGAAATTGTTTTACAAGGTTTGACCGAGTGATGGTGGCGAAAAAACAGCAGTTCAATGTAAAAGAATTTTCCGCGAACCACTGCCACAATTTATGTTGTCGCAATTTGGAAGCTATCGGAAGCGGGCGTGGACTGCTTCGCTCTCGAGTTCCACCGAAGTTATCGGCTGTGTGGATAGGAATTCTCTATTCTCGATTTTCCTTAAAGTAAATTCAATGGAAGAAGTAAAAGTGATAAGAATCAAATTAATTCGGTAAATAAATTGCGGTGACTCGTGGCTCAATTTGGGGGAGCAAAAAGTTTAATTACCTGAAGAAACGCACCAGGTGGAAAGGAACAGTTGAAGAGTTGACAGACATTGGGAAGACCTACCCAGGAAACGACAAACGACGATGGCAACGAAATCTTCTTCGGCGACATTCGCGATCGAAGCTCGCCCATATTCGGCGACAAGGCTAGTCAGGAGTGCCCCTCAGCAGCGACCAGTTCCAGCATTTTCCATCGAGTCTCTGCAGAAGAATACTTTCGTGATGGGTCCTCCGAAGGCACAAAAACGTGAGTAACGAAACAAAGTTTTCTGCTGGAATGGGAGAGTTTGTTTGTTTATGAGATCGTTCACTTTTTCCATTCGAAAATGTTTGGTTGGTTCTGTTTTATGTTGGAACCCCTACCAGTAGTGAAACCTCAAACTAATTAAAAATTTTGGAGCATAATATCAGCATTTTTGTAATTCCATACAGTTCAGTTGACTCTTATCACTATGAACGTTTCATGAAAGGAAAGTATATTTGATTTTTTGTAATAGAAATTTTAATAATAATAATAGAAAAACTTAGAAAGCTCAGAAAAGGGACTACCACAGTCTGAATAACATAAGGCTGAAAACTTATAAGGCCGAGCACGAAAAATAAAAATTGCATAAGGCTGAAATAACAGGAAAATTTTGAGAAACAAAATTCTCATTTGATGTCAAAAGGGGCACCAACGAAATCTTTTTGTGACTACTTTTATGTGGAATTGGGTGGCAGCATAGAAAGGAACAAGGCTTTATTCATTGTTCTTGGTTATTGTATTTGGTTATTGATTCTCGTCAAGATAAGATTATTTTTTTTATTCTCCCTTCCTTTTTCTTCTTGTTCCTTTTTCTTTTTCCTTCTTCCTCCTTTTACTTCCTTTTTTCTTTGATCTTTTTTCTATTTTCTTTCTTGCTTCTTCCTTCTTCCTTCTCTTTCTTTTTTCTTTTTAATTTTTTTCCACTTCTCCTTTTATCTTTTGTCCGTCTTCTTTCTGTTTTTTTCCTTCTTCCTTCTCTATTTTACTCTAATAAAACAATAAATAAAATCTCCCTTATTCTTTTTTTCTTCCTTTTTCCTTCTTCATTTTTTTCCTTGTTCCTTATTTCTCCTTTTTCCTTCTTCTTTTTTTCCTTTTCACTTTTTCTTTTTTCCCTTTTTTTGTTTATCTCCTGCTTTTTCTTTTTTGTACTTCTTCTTTCTTCCTTCATCGCTTTTCCTTTTTCCTTCTCCTTTATTCTTTCTTCCTATTTCTTTCTTTTTTCCTTATTTGTTCTTCTTTTTCCATCTTCTCCTTTCTTCGTTCCTTTGTCTTTTTTCATTCCTCCTTTATTTTTCTTTCTTCTTCTTTTTTTCATTTTCATTCTTTTTCCTTCCTTCTTCCTTTTTCATTCTTGTTTTTTTTCCTTATTTCTTTTTTTCTTATTTTTTCTTCCTTATTCCTTTTTTTTAATCTTTCGTTAATTTTCGAGGCCGTGAAGCGTTACGGAACCTAAATCAAGTTTAACAATTCACTTTTTAAATCTTATCTTAAATCTTAAATCGATTCTCCTCGCACGTCCACACGACATGATCAATGTCCTGATAATCCTCGCCGCAAACACAGAGATTGCTTTCCGAGAGCCCCACTCTGAAAAGATGTGCATTTAATGTGTAGTGATTGGACATTAGACGACACATGGTTCGAATGAAGTCTCGTCCTATATTCAATTTTTTGAAACATGGACGCTTCGACGTCTGCGGACGAATTGAATACAGCCATCTGCCCAACTCCCCATTTGTCCATCTATGCTGCCGCCAGCTGATCAAGGTTTCCTGATGAACTAATGAGAAAAATTCATCGAAGGTGATTTGCCGATCGTAAATATCACCTTCCACGGCGCTCACCTTAGCCAAAGAGTCTGCTTTCTCATTTCTCGGGATCGATCAATGAGAAGGGACCCAAGCCATGGTGATTGTGAATGACCGTTTTGATAAAACACTCAAAGCTTTTCTTATTCCGGTTAGAAGATACGCTGAGTGCTTTACAGGTTTTTTATTGACCGAACAGCCTCCAGGGTACTTAGACTAACGGTGAAGATACAGAAGTGGTCAGGAGGTAGGGATGCAATATGTTCAAGTGAATAATGTACAGCAGCCAGCTAAATATCACCTTCCATAGCGCCCACCTTAGCCAAAGAGTCCGCTTTCTCATTTTCCGGGATCGAGCAATGAGAAGGGACCCAAGCCATGGTGATTGTGTAAGACCGTTGTGATAAGGCACTCAAAGCTTTCCGTATCCCATTCAGAAGATACGCTGAGTGCTTAACCGGTTTCATTGACCGAACAGCCTCCAAGGAACTTAGATTGTCGGTGAAGATGAATAAGTGGTCAGGAGGTAGTGATGCGAATTGCTCGAGTGAATAGTAGACCTCTTCATGTTTTCAAAAAGTATCAAAAATTCAACCGGTCAGCCCAGAATCACAATTCTTATGCTAAAATAAGCCTCCTGTCAAATTTTCAGCTGATTCGGATAAAATTTCGAAGTGGCTCAAGTCGATTTAGTGTTTTTGAGCTATTTTCAATTTTGGAAAAAATCTTACAAGAGATATAAACGTCGAAAACTATCGCAACAACCTCTATACTGAAGCTTTGGGTGTGTTCTACAAGTCTTGTGAACATTGCGATTTGTTCAAATTTATTACAAATGTTCAGCTTCTGATTTTTAAGAATTTAAAGGTAAATCGCACATTGACAATTATATTACTTAAATTTCCAGGAAAAAAAGAGGAATAATAACATAATAAATTAGCTATCATTTGTCATAAACTCAAGAATATTGTAGAGCAACGACTTTTGGGGGAAACAGTATTTTTATGCACTTAAAAGCTTGAAAATCACTTTAACATGGACAAAACGTGAACGGAACGAACCGCAATGTTCACAAGACTTGTAGAACACACCAAAAGCTTCCGTATAGAGGTTGTTGCGATGGTTTTCGGCGTTTATATCTCTTGTTAGATTTTTTTCAAAATTGAAAATAGCCCAAAAACATTAAAACAACTTGAGCCACCTCGAAATATCATCCGAATTAGCTGAAAATTTGACAGGAGGCTAATTTTAGCATAAGAATTGTGATTCTGGGTTGACCGGTTGAATTTTTGAAACTTTTTGAAAACATGAAGAGGTCTAGTGAATAGTGTATAGCTGCTAGCTCAGTAGTATACACGGAACAAGGCTCTTTGAGCTTAAAGTAGGCGATATGAAAAACGTTGAAAACACCGAAACCAGTGGAGTCATCCATTTTTGACCCGTCTGTAAAAAAGCTTCTCTCGTCGTTGGCATGCCCGTATTTGCTTGCAAATAATGGAGGTATGACCTCCGCACGAAGAAAGTCTGGTATTCCATGAACCTCCTGCTTCAAGGACAGGTCAAAAGTAACAGAGGAACTGTAAGAGTCTAAGAAATTAGCACGATTGGTGTCAACCGAAGATGGGCTTACCTCCAGCGTCATATACCAGTGGTAAATACTCATGAATCGAGATTGAGGGGTTTTGTTCTCGAAGTTGTCAATGACCAATGGATTCAGAACCTCGCAGCGGATGAGGAACCCGATCGATAATTCCGCAAAACGATCTGTCAGAGGCAGTACTCTCACACGAACTTCCATACTCATCGTATGAGTCGGATACATACAACCCAACGCGATACGGTTACAGATGTACTGAATCCGTTGAAGCATGTGTGTTTTAGCCGCGTACTGGAAGCAGAAACTACCGTATTCGAGAACCGACAGAATGGTTGTTCGGTACAATGTGATAAGATCTTCGGGATGCGCTCCCCACCAAGTTCCCGTTATCGTTCACATGAAGTTGATTCTTTTCTGGCATTTTTGTGTCAGATACACAATGTGCTTCCCAATGGTACATTTCGAGTCGAACCAGACCCCGAGGTATTTAGAAAACATTCTATGAGTGATTGCCTTACCCATCAGTTAGAGCGGGAACTTTGCCCACTTATGTTTTTTTGAAAAGACAACCATCTCAGTTTTCTCCGGAGAGAATGCGATACCCAGCTTTAATGCCCAAGTAGACAAATTGTTCAGAGTATCTTAGCAGATCAACTGCCGTTGGCCCCGAAACAGATACAACACAATCATCTGCAAGCTGTCTTAACGAGCAATTTGGCATGAGACATTCATCAATGTCTCTGACGTAAAAATCGTAAAGAAGGGGGCTTCAACATGAGCACTGAGGGTGACCCATGTAGCTAATTCGTGATGTTGCCGAGTCACCATGAGGAAAACTCATACGCTTCTCTGACCACAAATTGTACAAATAGTTGTTCAAAATTGGTGAAAGTCCACACTTGTGGAGTTTGTCGGATAAGACATCGATGCAAACTGAATCAAAAGCCCCCTTAACACTGAGCCCATTTACTCTTTTTTAGCGAAGGTAAGCTGAATTTCTGAAGAAAGCAACGCAAGACAGTCGTTCGTTCCCTTATCTCTGCGGAAACCAAATTGTGTATCTGACAACAAATCATTCGATTCAATACATTCATCTAGCCGGAAGAGAATCATCTTCTCCAACAGCTTCCGAAGACAGGACAACATCACGATGGGGCGATACGAATTACAATCTGACATGGATTTTCCAGGCTTTTGGATGGCTATCACCTTCACTTGCCTAATCATCCGGAACAATGTTGCACTCCAGTAACTAGTTGAACAAGCTCAATAGGCGCCTCTTCGCGACGTCTAGGAAGTTTTTGAGTAAATTGAACCTTATTCTATCCATCCCTGGAGCAGAATTGTTACCTGAAAGGAGGCGAGAATTCAATCATCGAAAAAGGCCCAACCATATCATCCCTGTTAGCAAAAGCATCACGTGACACCTGCTTCACCGGTCCTGAAGCTGGTCAAACTTTCTTTGCAAAATCGAGTATCCACCGCGACGAGCTTTCACAATCTTCGTTTACGGACGACGCGTTGCGTATTCTTCTCCCGACGGTCCACAGATTCATTGAGGTCTCGCGCGATAAACCTTCAACAAAAGTGCGCCAATATCCACGTTTCTTCACTTTGACCAGCTTCTTGAACTGGCTCTCGAGCGCGATGTACCGTTTGTGAAGAACGATCGATCCGTGTTTCCGAAATCCCTTAAACGCGTTGGATTTCTTACGATAGAGCTGTGTGCACGCGGTGTCCCACCACGGACTATGTGGTTTCTTACGAACCGAAGCTCCTGGCATCGGCCGGGGTTGTGCATGGAGAGCGCTATCAATAACCAACTGAGATAGAAACTGGTACTCTTCCCGCGGTGGAAGCCACTCGTGTAAATTCTCCTGTATTCAAAATTATCATATTAACCCTTGTGTGGCCGGCTGGGTACCCGGGTACCTTTTTGGAATTCAATTCGCGATATTTAAATGAATTTTCATAGTAGGGGGTTGAAACTCTGTCATATCCACAATAATGACGGCCAAAATCGATTGTACGGGTTAACTGAAATTTTGATTAAGGAGGGGTTCCGACATTTTTTTACCCTTTAAATGGCCGGCTGGGTACCCGGGTACCCACGAAACTAAAATGCTTATATCTTAGGCAATTTTTAACCGTTTTCAATCGTTTTGGGCTTATTCGATTCAAAATTTTGTCCTTTATCATGCTGTTTTAGGATTGGATCGGTCCGGACCGTCGGATCACCGGGAAATCCGGATTTCTAGGGACATGTCCTGCATAGAATACACTGATCGTGGATTTCGATAGGTAAATAGCAATATGGGTATCAAACTTCTTGATATTTCACCAGCAGGTTGATTTTTATTGATTTAGGTCACTCAGACGTGCAGATCTTCAATTGGCCATTCCAGAACAGGTTCCTCGAGGGGTCATAGGTGGACATGAACACTTTTCAAGGGAACATCAACAATATGGGTATCGAACTTCTTGAAATTATTTCCAACGTGTTTTCTTGACAAGTTGAGTCCGGAGTGGCCACATTGGAACAAGTTTCCCGGGTGGGGAGGGAAGGGGGGTTGGTTGTTTGTTCAAGGTTGGCCAAACACATTTCTCATTAGATCCCCAACAATATGGATGTTGAAACTTCCACAGCAGGCTGTTGTTTACTATCTTGGTTCCAACAGATGTGTGAAAATTTGAGTGGCTATTTCGGAACAGGTTCCCAGTGGGGCCAAGAATGGTCATAAACATTTTTCAATGAAACCTTAACAATAAGGGCATCAAACTTCTTGAAATTGCCTCAGCAGTGTGTTCCTGATTGTTCTAGAGCCACCAGACGTGCTGACTTCATAGTTTCCATTGCAGGACATGTCCCCGTAGGGTGTTAAGTGGCCATAAATACTTTTCAATATAAATAAATATAAATAAAAAATAGAAAGCTGCAGTTTTTTTTGCAACCCGTGTGTTGAGAGCCAAATCATTGCAAGGACCACTCTTTGGCACCAGAAGGCAACTAAATGGACCACCGAAAGCTCCGAAAGATCCGTAGAAGTTGCCGATTCTGGAAGTTTATCCTAGAAAACTGAGACTGTTTAGAATTTTAGTGTTGTAGAAATGAGTGAACAAAATCAATACAAGGACTACTCATTCATCCCGGATGGCCACTAAGTGGTTTTAGAAAGTTCTGGAACATCAGGAGAAATGACCAGGTGTAGATGATTATATTTTGAAGTTGCGATTTTTTTTAATCTATTGTTGACGTAATGCCAATTCTGGAAATCCTAAAAACTATTACTTGTTGTAGCATTGTGAGAGTTAAATCATTGCATGACCAACGCATTGACTACCATTGGTCATCTGGCACTGAATGTCCGGAACACCCATAGTAAAGACAAATTCTTGAAAATCGTCCTAGAATACAGTGGTTTGTTATGAATGTGAGAGCAAAACTCCGCTAAATGGTCCTCCGGGAACTCCGGAACATTCAGAGAAAAGGGCCAATTTTTAAATTCATCCTCGTAAACCGTACTGTTTCACAAAACGATTTATGCATCAAAATGAGAGCAATATCATTGCAAGAACCAAACGTTGACCCCGGGAGGCCACTAAGTGGTGCTCCAGAAGCTCCGGAATAGCCGAAAAGGTAATCAATTCTAGAAACTCGCCCTAGAAAGCTGCGATTTTTTTGTAGTTGTGTGCGATCAAAATCAATTCGAGGATCATTCATTGACACCGTGTGGCCGTTAGGTGAGCATCTTGAAGCTTCGGAACTTTTGAAGATGTGATAATTTTTAAGTCGTCCTAGAAAGTTGTGAGTTTTTAGAAATCGCTTGTTGAGAAATGTGAGAGCATAATTGATGCAATCTAAACGGATAGCCACAATACATCCAATAATGCTGCGACTTTCAATAAATCGTTCGTTCACTTCAAGTGGTGGAATAAAATGGGATAGTTCGAAAGTGAAGACACTCCACTAGAAGCTCTAAACAACCTTTGACTGACGTATTGTAGAGCTCCATAATTGTCAATCTTGGGTAATGTTCCTCCAGTTTTCATAAACGTTTAGGGTTCCCAGGTCCGATTCCACCGCGTGCAGCAGCCACGAAGTCGCTGGCCTCTATCCGGATCTCTGGTGAATATTGTTTTCGCTATTCTTTCTTCCAACATTCGCACTAAGTGACCGGCCCACTGGAGTTTGCCGTATGTTATAAGATTCACAATATTTTCTTCTTTATACACTTGATACAGCTCGTGATTTATGCGTCTGCGCCACACATTTTTTTCTAATTTCCCATCGAGAATTGTACGTAGCACTATTCGCTCGAAAACGTCAAAAGCTTTCCGGTCCACCTCTTTTTACATCCTTACGAATTAGAGCAAATTTCGTTTCCAATATTCGATGAAGCGATGAAACACCAATAGGCCTACCTTTATCTTTACCCGCAACCAACCAAGACGGATGGTAGAGTCGATGATTTAGCCTATCTTCGCCTGCTCCCTCTTCATTAGGGCAAAAGCCTCCACTACTGCCCTGTGATCGTTACCAATGTAGTCAATGATAGTGCCCTTCTTCTGCACACCAGATCTCCTAATCACCCCCTCGAGTGCAATATTTACAATAAATTTGAAAGCGCATCACTCTGCTTCAATCTCTCCACGGTCACAAACGCGGTTGATACGTCGACCCGAATATTTTATTTCGAGCCATCAAGCGTTGCACTATCATTGTAATCAGCTTCGCCGGAGAACCGTGTTCGAACATTATCTGCCCAACTAATTTCTTTTCACTGAATCGTACGCTGTTTTGAAATCATTAAACAGATGGACTGTACTCCCTAAATTCATAAAGGATCATCTTCAGGCTAAACATCTCATCCGTCGACATCTCATCGGCCTTCACGGCCAGACAGGTAGATTTTGAAACTGGAACGACGATACTGATTAGACTAGCCAGTTTCTTCATCTACTAAGGGAGCGCATCTAATTACAGATTTTTGTTTCACACAGATTATCAGTGGATTCAGAATGCAAGTCAATGTAGGGAAGGGGTGGAAATGATGATGCAATCACTCGCCCACTGCAAGCCGAATATACCTCTGTTCGTACGGAATTTATTGGAATTGTTGGGTTAAGGTTCGAGAGGCAGAGGTCCGTCTTGGTTAACTGTCAATGTTATAGATAGAAAGCAACTGATGGAATTTCTAATTGGATGTATAAAACGAGCTCTTTAGTTCATTTCCAATTCTAGCAGAAACGGCTAGAAGTCCATGGAAGTCCATTTCCAGTTCTAGCTATTGCTAGAGATAAATATAAAGAACGATACAAAATAGGAGAATGGAACGGACTTTGGATTGAACCCACGACCTCCTACGTATGAGGCAGACTTTGTTACAAAAAAAAATTGTTCACGATTACGCAACTGTTGAAAACAAAATGTAAGAAATGACGATTGCTTCGAGAATTCCGGTATTTCAGGACGACTTCTTGGTGGCCACTCGGAATCAATGAATGATATTCGCAATCTGGCGCTTAGAATCATAAGGGCGTAACTGTATTGATCGATTTATCTTCGACGATATTTTCCTTTTATCAATGTAGTGAATTGCGGTAGTTTGCCGAAGGTTCATGGTTGTAATGAAGGATGATTACATCTTCTACCTGAAGCAAATATAAAATCGATGAAGAGAAATCGATCAATACAGTTACGCCCCTATGATTCTAAGCGCGAGTAAAGACTCTGCTTCTATTTTTTTATTTTTTTTTCCTGTTGGGTATCTTAATCACTGCGACCATTTGTTAGATCTATTGTGATATATGCCCCATTTGATCTAGCTTTGTCAAGTTGACGCATCATTACTATTTAGAGCAATTGCATTTCCTTGACTACCAGCGTTATCCCAATGCGGTATTATGGTTCTGATGAATCGTACTACCATATTGGGACTTGTTCTCCAAACTTCTGAGGGTTCTATAAGCCCCCTATTGAAGAACTGTAATCTCTTTCTAAAAATTGCCGGACAATGGCATAACAGATGTTCCGAGTCTTCTACATGTGTGCCGCAGAAACGACATACATCATCTTGAAGTTTTCCTAACAGATTGAAGTGATATCGGCTCGGGCAATGGCCTGTTATAAGACCTGTATATGTGTTAAGATCTTTTTTTGGAAGATCTAAAATTTTGCGAGTGATAAATGCGTTTGGTGCGATGAAACGTTTAGATTGCCTCGCAATCAAGGTGTTTTTCCAGATGTCCTCTATTTTAGAATGTTCCCAAGATTTGAGTTCCATTCTAAGAGAACACGCAGATACACCACAAAATGGTTCGGGACCTATGAATTGTCGAGATGAACCAAGTCTGGCCAGCATATCAGCTTGTTCGTTGCCTTCAATGCCAAAATGACCAGGAACCCAATACAGGTTCACTTTGTTACGACTACCCAAGGTTTGGAGTGACTGAACACATTCCCAAACGAGTTTGGATGTGCATGTTGCTGATTTCAAAGCATTCAATGCTGCTTGACTGTCACACATTACTCTGCTTCTATACTGCTATTACAAACGATTTTCGAAAGTTTCTAGAACGAATTGCAATAATTGACCACTGCTCTGGATGCTTCTGCATTTCTGGAGCACCATCTGGGGACCACCAGGTAGCCCTTGCATTAATTTTTCTCTCACAGCAAATGACGAATTTCAAGAATTAACCACTGCTCCGGATGATTCAGAGCTTCCTAAGGATTACTTAGTGTCCACCTGGAGTCAATTAATGGCCCTGGACATTACTTTACAACGGATTGCAACTTTCTAGAACAAACTCTCGTAGTATCAGACAGAGGCCATCTAGGATCGAAGAGTAGTGCATGTATTGGTTTTGATGTGACAATGTTAAAACAAACGGTTTATGAAAAGTCACATCTGTTTAGAAGAATTTCTGGAATCGATCATATCTCCGAGTGTCCGGAGTCTTATGGTGGGTCTCCTGCTGGTCACCCGGCGTCCATGAGTGGTCCTTGTATTTATTTTGCACTCACACTGCTAGATAAATTGATTTAAAACAATGAGCTCTGAAAATGTTAATGAACATTCTTGACTCCTCAGGGAACCTATTCCGGAATTGGTGATCCGGGGTGAACTTGTTTGATGAACCCAAATAGATCAGAAATAAACGCTTGAGACAATTTCAAGAAATTTGACACCCATATTGTTGGGGTTCCAATGAGAAATAATTTTGGCCAACCCCGGCTCCCGGGGAACCCGTTCCAGAATGGCCACTCCTGAGTCAACTAGTCTGGTGAGCCCAGGATCACGAAGGACATACGCAAGAGTTAATTTCATGAAGTTTGATACCCATATTGTTGATGTTCCATTGAACAATGTTCATGGCCACCTATGACCCCTCGAGGAACCTGTTCTGGAAAGGCCAATCGAAAATCGGCACTTCTGATGGACCCAAATCGATAAGAATCAATCTACTGATGAAATCTAGAAGTTTAATACCCATATAGCTGATTAGCTATTGAAATCCACGATCAGTATCATTTATGCAGGACGTGTTCCTAGAAATCCGGATTTTCCAGAAATCGAATTGACCAGATCGGTTCATCCTGGTAACATCTTTATAGAAGAGAAAATTCTGAATCGAATAAGCCCCAAATTGTTGAAATCGGTTGAAAATTTCCAGAAATATAAGTATTTTAGTTTCGTGGGTACCCGGGTACCCTGCCGGCCTGTTAAGGGTGTTTTTTTGCCGGTCACACAACGGTTAAAGTCGTCGCAGAGGTGGTATATCATTGATGAATGGTTGTCGTCGTACAGTTCCCCCCAGCCTGTTCCGTGGGAGTTAAAATTTCCCAAGAGCAACCGTGGCTCTGGCATAACCGAGCAGATGTGCGAGAGATCTGTACGAGATATCGCGGTGTTTAGAAGAAGATATATCGAGACGATACTGAGGTCTTTTCCTTGAATAGTCACCTGACATGCGACAGCTTCGGTGCCTGACATCGGAGCAAAATCGACCCTATAGAAGGAGTGCTGTTTTTTTATCCCTAAAAGCACCCCTCCATATGGATTTGCCCGATCGCGCCGAATGATGTTAAAATCGGGAAAATGAAGGTTTACATATGGTGTTAGCCATGTTTCACATGAAGCAAAAACATCGCATTGTAATTTGCTAACTAAAAATTTAAAAATATCTAATTTTGGAAGAATACTTCGACAGTTCCACTGTAGAATCAAAATCATATGAGCCTTATCGACGAAATAAGTCATCGAAATTAGTTCTTCACGGGGTCGGAAGCATCGAAGACGTTGAGGATGAGCTCCACGATGCCAGAAAGTGTGAACATTGGAGCGCTCAGAGGTTGTTCTGCTCGCTCTCTATGCTCTCTTTCTGGCTGAGTAATCGCAAAAAATGAGGCATCTGGGATTTTAGATGTCCCCGGAAGCGGTGGAAACTCGTTCATCCTGATGTGAAACCACAAAAGTTGAAAGTTTTTGAGTTCCACCTGCGTTTGATTTCGCCATGTTGGAATGGGGCTCAGTTTGTGGCCGTTTATAGGCTCTTTCGAGGGACGCTGGCTTTGTTTTACTCGTTTCCTCGATGAGCCTTTGAAAACAAAGGCCCCATTACCAACTTTGGAAGACGAGTAGATGGTGTCAGAAACAACTGGTGAAGCGGCCTTCCTCAGCATTTCGGTGTAGCTACGTCGAGAACGCTGCTGAAGAGAATGCTTCAGGTGAATTCGGTGCTGTATGTACGTCGGGCAAGCTTCAAGAGCATGTGGAGGGCCTTCGTTGCAATAGACACATTTCGGTGGCGTCTTGCACGCGCCACATGCTTCTCTCCGCACTATGAACAGCGAGGTTTATTGCAGCAGTACTGAGCGGTGCTGGGCCACACTTGCTTGCAATTAACACAATTCATCACCTTCGGTACATACAGCCGAACAGGTAGATGAAGTTTGCCAATCACTACGTAGTCAGTGCGGACCCGGAAAAGGTGACGCAGAAAGAGTCAGACGGGGAATAACTACGCTTCTCTCCCTCCTGCGACACCGAATACATTTGTTTGCAATCCAGTATCGCATCAGGAGACAAAGAAACTGTAAGACTCTAATTTTGTGGCCCCGGAACCGCTCAGTTCCAGAAGGGAACTGGCCTAAACCGCTAGCTGCTGGTATAGCCACGGCAGCCGTCTAGGGTGGACTCAAAAGGCCTCTTTTGTTCCGGGTCTCAGGGTCACTGGTGTGGGGAGGTTTTCGAGAGCGCAAAGGACCTAACCAGAAAACTGAAATATGGATTTGGAGGCTTTTATTACAAAACAAAACAAAAACTTACAGGTGGGTGGCGATAAGGTGACGACTAGGTTGGTCGGGCGATTGTGCTGTCCACCATAGAGCACGCGGTGAGGTAGTCGGCGGGCTGCCGAACGAAAATGATGCCAGAAGGAATCCGGCCAATGATGCAGCCGATGGTAGGTCAGATAGTTATGACCCTGCAGGCCGCGTAGGGAAGCGGACTTCGGTGTCGTTCAATGGTGGCAAGACAGTGGTTCAGTTAAAGGCGGTCGGTTGGAAGCCGGACTAAAAGGCGGGCGGATGGCCAGGCGGCCGGATGAAAAAGCGGCTGACACACGGCCGCGTGATGATACGGCCACTGGCGGTCGGCTGGAGGCCGAATAATGGTGCTACCGGACGGTCTAACGAAAACGCGGCCGGACGATGATACGGCCACTGGCGGTCGGCTGGAGGCCGAATAATGGTGCTGACGGACGGCCTAACGAAAAAAGCGGCTGACACGCGGCCGGACTAGGCGGCGATGCAGCCGAACGAAGATGCCGCCGACAGACGACTAGGCGACGTTTCGGTCGGCAGTGGCTTGGATGGTGAGGTGTCGGATGGAAAGTCAGATGGTGATACGGTAGCAAGCGGCCGGTCGTTGTAATTTACGGCGGAAAGCCGAAGATTTTCCGGATGAGGATTCAGCCTGCGAGTGGCGGACTATGGAGCCACCGGTGGGAGGCCAAGCACGGAGGCAGTCTACAAACTGCTGTGGCTATGCGACGGGGTGGCCGAACAATGATGCGGGTCGATTGGTGCGCCTCGAAAATCTCCGGCGTCCTTATTGCGAAAAAAAAAACCTTTGCACCAACTCACTCTGACACTTCTTCCAATTTTCCGAGAAGGAAAGAACTCTCCTCGTTGATTCCACAACGCTGACTACCGTCACTTGTTTTTTACGCTGTCCCTCCAGCCTCTTGCTAGGGCACTCATCTCTTCACAGAAAAGACGCGTTTTATGTATCCGCCTTTCCCTCTTTTATCTATATCATCGCTCACTGGGCGATGTAGCTCATTCTGCGGCTTGCGTTTCAGCCACCCACCGCAAGATTTGAAATCACCGTTTACAAATCTTTCCTACGCACAATGTAACTCTACATCTTTACGCTCGAATTAACAAAAGTAACAAATGTTACCCGCCGGTAACAAAACGTTCTTGAAACGACCGAAACCTTGTTGCAAATCGTCGCATGTCATACTTCCCTCCGTCGCCACCCCCGCGAACTCACACACTGCTGACGGTAAATACACCCTATATTCGAGAGTGAAAAGCTCACTGGTGTCAATCTCGTTGGCCTGTTTGCGATCACTGACCGTGACGCGAAGCTTACTGGACCCAACCATGTCAATGGTCGTGACAGACCTTGCTGATCTGATGCAGATCTTTGCTGATCTACCTGATATCAAACGTTTGCCTTTGGGTCGCAAAAAAAAACAACGTAAGTGGAGAAGTATCATTATTCACAGGGGAGGTGGAGACGGTGTTACTGGTATCCATTTTTCTTTGAGATGGAACACCAGAATGCAACAAAAGATCATGGGACAAGGGATACAATGAACCCCCATAGCCTTCGCATTGCGGAGACCAAACGTCCCGATGCAGCGAGGCACACACACACACACACAAGGGGCAGCAGGGACTTTGTCCAAGGGTCACCTCCCCATGGCCACTGCGAGTTAGACCGGGACCATCGTCCCTAACCCCTAATCCCAAAGAGTCAAGCGACCCGTGCCGAGGGGATGCATGGCCAGAGGGGTGAAATAATAAGCTAGGCCTTTAACGGAGCCATGCTGGGCTCTGGCGTGGTGGACCCCTTTTCCCGAGCAACTCGTGGGACCAAAATGGAAAACCAAGTCAATTCTTCAACTAGTGGTAGTAGTGTAGGCGACAACCCCTTCGCAAGAGGTGGGTTGTTCAGGTTTCCACCTAGAAGGTCAGAGGCAATAGTCGGCAGCTCAGTGCGCAGCGCCAGCAAGGGTCGCTTAACCTTCATCTCGGCAAAAAAAACGCCGGTAGGGGTTATTGACGGCCCATGGCTTGTGGAGGCGATGAACCGCAAACGCGATGGGCTTTCGGCCTTCGAGATAGCGACGGAACAGCTGGACGCCATCATCGACTTTGCGTCATCGAAGCATAATATCAGTAAGGACCTCAAGAGGAGCTTGCAGAAACTTCGAAAGTCGATGCTGGACGCCAAGCTGGAGAGGGCAGTCGGGACGGCCAAGTGTAAACCCGTGAAATCCGTGGAGTCGAGGTCTACCCAGACTGAGGCCCAAGGATTCGCGGACTCGGGCAAGGTCGAATCGACCGAAGGCGTGCCAGCGAAGACGGTGGTACCAAAGTCTACCCAGACTGAGGCTCAAGTATTTGCGGGTACGTCGGGGGTGACTGCTCCAACGGAGCAGACACAAAAACGGAGGAGACAGTCTCCAGGGGATGAGCTCCCTGGGGGCCACTCCAAAACGCGGAGGGTTACTACCCCGAACAAGGGTAGTGGGGCTGGGAATCTGAATCCCGGCCAGGTACCTCCAAAACCGGGGGAAGAAGGACCTGGAAAGGTCCGTCCACCCAGGAAAGACGGTGGTAAGGGGTAACGGGAGGCTCAGAGCTCTCAGCCGCACCAGACCAGGGAAATAGAGGGGGATGACGCTGCCTGGACCCTGGTCAAGAAAAAGAGGAAACCGAAGACGTCAAGGGCCGAAAATAAGGCCCAGGTGAATGAGGGTTGCAAGAAGTCTAGGGTAGGCGCCAATCGCTCCAGGGGCGATGCCCTAGTCATCACGGCGGACGAGGCTAAGTACTCGGAATTCTTGAAGGCGTGAGGAGTGACGTCAAGCTCGGTGAACTCGGCGAATAAGACGTACCCGGATGGGCGAGATGATCCGGCGGAGGAAGTCCTAGGCGAGATGGTCAAGGTGAGGGCACTCACGACGGAGGTGAATCTAAGGGTTAAAGACCTGGACGAGATCACCGAAGTCGAAGAGCTCGTCACGGCACTGAGGCGACAGTGTGAAGTGGAGACTCCCACCGCAGCCGTTCGGCTACGGAAAGGTCCGGCAGGGACGCAGGTAGCATTGGTTCGGCTATCTGCAGCGGACGCCTCCAAGGTAGTCAAGTTAGGGAGCGTCAAGGTGGGATGGTCGGTATGCCCTGTGGGCATATACAAGCAACCCGAAGTTTGCTTCAAGTGTCTGGCACAATCAATGGGACTGCAAAGTCCCTGACAGAAGCAATCTCTGCCGACGCTGCGGATTGGAGGGACTAGGCACAATGCTGCACGAACCCTCCCAATTGTTTGATTTGTTCCAGCAAAGCTGTGAACAGCAAGCACCCCATGGGGGGTTAGATGTGCCCGGCGTTTAAGCGTGCTGCAAAATCACAGTGCAGGTAACGCAGCTGGCTTGCTCGGCCTCGCCCGAGTGTTTGGTGTGCGCAGGTTTAGAGGAAACGGCGGAACACGTGTTGTTCGTGTGCCCACGTTTTCGCGTAATGTGTGACCACATGCTTGCCACATGTGGTCTGGACACCGGACAACCTAGTTCGGAGGATGTGTAAAGATGAAGTTGGCTGGAACGCCGTTTTATCGGCTATCGCCCAAATCGTCTCGGAGCTACACATAAGGTGGCGCGAGGACTCAAGGATGGCTAGTTCAGGCGCAAATAAGAGGTGGTCCAAGGGATCGGAGTCGGCTTCATGGGTCATACCGGTGGTCATGCTCTGTGGTCGAACTCGATCCTTTTATCGAACAAGTGGCCGCGCGAGGAACAACATGGTATCGTCGCTTTCGCGGCGTCGGTCAACCGGGCAGGTTCCGAGCCCGAGGACGGAAAGGGGTCCTCGTCAAGGCTGGGGCAGGCGTAGGCACCGCGTTGGCAAGTCCCTCTGTGTGCTGGCGAATAGGCCTTATCGCAGAAAGGTCAATTTGGGGTGCAAGCGGCATCATCATTCTTGATACCAGTCGTGCAGAGGGAAGCAGGCGCGAAGTCGACCCTTCCCACCTTCCGAGGACAGAAGGGCGTGATAAGGCCACCTGGAAAGCCGGCAACGCGCTGGCACGATACCATGGTGTTCTTCTAAAAAAGCGAGTTACGATGTTCGGTGCTGCAAGGACACGCAGCTAACCTCGAAGGGGAATAAAGATAGGAAGTTTCAACTAATTAACTTAACTTTTTATTGCTGCGTCGAGAGCTGCCTACGATTGCTGCGGTACGCACCGGACGATAGCCCGTGGCACGAGCAGGGACGGGAATGGTTGATATGTCCTTTTACCATTCATTCTTCCATACAATAAAATAAAAACAAAACCACGGCATAATCAGAGTGTTTTAATGTACATTTCTCAACACTGGGCACGAGGCCAACCTGACGTATGTATCTACCCGGACACAGCGAACAGATGGCTTGGGCTGCGTTGGTGGCGATGTGTCGATCGACGTCTTCTGCTGTCTGTTAGCTCTAGACAACCTAAGCGCACCCTAATTAGCCGTGCGGTAAGACGCGCGGCTACAAAGCAAGACCATGCTGAGGGTGGCTGGGTTTGATTCCCGGTGCCAGTCTAGGCAATTTTCGGGTTGGAAATTGTCTCGACTTCCCTGGGCATAAAAGTATCATCGTATTAGCCTCATGATATACGAATGCAAAAATGGTAACTTGGCTTAGAAACCTCGCAGTTAATAACTGTGAAAGTGCTTAATGAACACTAAGCTGCGAGGCGGCTCTGTCCCAGTGTGGGGATGTAATGCCAATAAGAAGAAGAAGAACCCAAGCGCACCACGAAGACAATCGGCGATGATGTTCAGCTCGATGGATGCTTACGACTGACTCTGCGCAAGCGTGGTTTTTTTTAAAAGAAAACACGTAAAAACTTTTTCCACGGATACTCAATTGCGTCGCAAATGAGCTCCGCTTCCTAGTCTATAAGCTAAGGATCCTTCAACGACACTTTCACACGGTAAAAAAAACTCAGCACGAGAAAAAATCCGAACAAGGACCCGGAGATACAAAACCACGACTGTATCGCACGGTAGCTCGACACGGAGTGAGTATCTCGGCTTGGAAATAGGACCACCACTTTGGGCTAGTTTTTCACCGGCCCAATAATAATTATTTACTAATATTTTTTGACATAGTAGGGGGAAAGACGGCTTTGGCAGGTTTTGTTCTATTATTGGCAGGGGGGGTTTTGTCGACCAAATTTTATGAAATTTGGCCACAATATTCTTTGATATGCAAAGAATGTTTAGGCCAAATTTGAGCCTAGTCAGTCATAATAGAACAAAACCTGCCAAAGCCGTCATTCCCCCTATTATTGTCTTGTTTCTTAGTCGTAGAGATCCTGGTGGTTCTATTTTTTGTCCTTTCAGAGGCCTGCAAGTCTGAAGTACGTGGTCCGAAAAAAAATGTGTATTCTCGGCTGAGACTAATTCAGATAAATTCCCCCGGACAGTCAAAATTTCAGGCCGATACAACTACAGCCAACTACAGGCCGAGATACAGCCCTTCTTGGTCATTTTGTATAAAAAACGGCCTCTGGTTTTATAGTTTTGTCCGACACTGTACATCAGCTACGACTTTCAAATTCCTCCCAGAGATGCAGTATAGCCCCAGAATTCAGCTTCAGGTATTAGTTTTGATGGAGATTTGTTTTTGTTAATTAAACGGTCAGTGGAGCACGGCTGATAATAATGTTAGTCGTGAAATACAAAGGCGCATCATCTGTGGAAGTCGTGATTTTTATGGGCTCCAGACGAAACTGCGGTCACCCGCACCAAAAATGTCATGTACAAAACGCTCATAAGACCGGTAGTCCTCTACGGACCCTAAACTTGGACCATGCTCGAGGAGGACCTTCAAGCACTCGTAGTATTTGAAAGACCGGCGCATAGGATCATCTATGGCGCTGTGCAAGTGGCCGGTGTGTGGCGGCGAAGGATGAACCACGAGCTCGCCCAACTCCACGACGAACCGATTATTCAGAAGGTAGCTAAAGCTGGAAGAATATGATGGGCAGGGCCTGTTGAAAAAAATGCCGGACAGCAGCCCTGTAAAGATCTTATGTGGCAAGCATAATACATTGTGTTCAGGGCATCGAGAATGCCCTCACCCGAAAACGCGCTTGACCAGACCAAAGAACGAATTCACCTTCTCCGGATTGATAATCCTACGCCTTCGCACGCAAGGCTAACTGGAGGCCCCAACTGTCGAACAATTGAATTAAATAGCAAGTAGTGAAACTTAATGTCATATCTCAATTTTGTTTAGACTTTTAAAAATATTCCAGTGCAGTGTATTTACGAGGTGGTCTAAGGTGGTCTAAGCACTGAGTATATTTTGTTCCATGATTAGTTTTTTTTATTAATATTAGCTTGATATATTTATTCATAAGTTTAGCTCATGTTATTCGTAGAACAAGAGAAATATTCAAATATTCCAAACTTTTCCTGCAGATAAGTACATGCTCCAACCGAAAGCCACTTCCTTCCGGATGTACTATGATCGTGGTGATTTGCCCATCAAGATGGAATACTTAACCGGTGGAGATAAAATCGCCTGGACCGTGGACATCGACAAGCTAGACTACGGCCTCTATCTGCCGTTGTTCTTCGATGGACTGTCGGAAACACGTCACCCGTACAAAACATACGCACGGCAGGGCGTACAGGACCTGCTCTCTCACGGGGGAGACAAAATTTACCCCGTCATACCCCAACTAATTATACCGATTAAGAGTAAGTCACGCCAACCCATTACAAATGCACACGAACGAGAGTTTTGTCTTCATTGCAGATGCTCTGAACACTCGGAATATGGAGGTTATGTGTGTCACGTTACGGATTATTCAGCAGCTGGTAATGGCATCGGATCTTATTGGGCCGGCCTTGGTTCCGTTCTATAGGCAACTGTTACCCATGTTTAACGCCTACAAAGTGAAGAACAGTGAGTTTAAATGATATAAGCTATGTCTATATTTGTGTTTTAGTTGTCGTTTTCGAGAGAACGTCATTTTAGAAGCCTTATAGCGTGCAAGTGTGGTAGCACACCCGTCGTCCATTTATCACCGAGCGAGTGCTGCTCGTACTTCGAGTTGACTGCTGTTGAAGCGGCCACTATTTTATTTGAAAAGTTTGCTTTGTGGTGATGACCCTGATGGTAATCGTTCTAAATAACTTTCACAGAGCTAGTGCTCTTCATCAAATTTAGCTTGCATACCCGTTATATGCCACTCTTGTCCGTTTATCCGAAGAAAGCGTGTTACTAATAGCTTTCGAGATGGATGGATAATTACAGTAGAAGATAATGGGTTGTAACGAATTTGCGTTCTATAGTTTGCTGACTATTAGTGAGAATTGGACTCCACCCTTGTATTTGTTTTTGACACGCTTTGTATGGTTGATGAGAACGATATGGAATTAAAACTGAATATTCATTGCTAAATGAATATATTCGTTATAGATTATAAGGATCACTCACACTTTTTTTAATGAATATTAACATCCAATTTTTAAAAATATTGGCTTTTAATTTTATTGGTTTTTAGCAATGTCTTTTGACTTATTTCGGATGTTTAAGAACAAGATTTACAATTTCTGCTCTGAATTTATTCATGGCTTTCTACATTGTTTATAATCTCTAAGGGGCCGTACGCTTATTATATAAGCACTTATAAGGAGAGGGAGGGTCTATCGTTTTCTTACCCCAGTAGCATTTTGGTTTTATAATGGTTTTAAAACACTCTTGAAGAGTAAATAATGGAGTTTTTGAGTCAAGAGTGTTATAAAAATAAAAATGTTACTTGGGTATGCTCCATATAAACATTATTTTGTTCGGAAAAAATCTTACAAGGGGGGAGGGTGGCTGAAAAACCCAGAAAAAAATCCTACGTAATTAGTGTACGACCCCTAACCAGATCTCCAATAAGTCCTGCCCCAATAAGTTCTGCCCGCTACGATTTATATTTATATTCTAACGCTGTTGAATAATTCCAGACTAGCTTCAACACTGTCTTATCAAGTATACAAATAGTCATTACTTTTATCTTTTTCCCGATTTCATCACGATCATTTAGGGGAACGGTTCGGTACTTCATCGCATAGCTCCCATTTCCATCCCATCAAAAACAAAGCAATGAAAAGGAATTTGATTTGTGTTTTATTTTTGTGATTTTTTTTCAGCAGTGAGCAAGTATGTTAGCAAAAAGAAGCATCGAGATTGGTGCTGTATTTCTTTGTTTTGCGATGAGATAAATATATGTTCAATGAGATGGAAAACGAAACAAAATACAAAAATCATATAAATCTCAAAATATAGCTGATTTAACACCCCCAAAAA
The DNA here is from genome assembly GCF_024139115.2 of Armigeres subalbatus. Taxonomy (NCBI): domain Eukaryota; kingdom Metazoa; phylum Arthropoda; class Insecta; order Diptera; family Culicidae; genus Armigeres; species Armigeres subalbatus. Next base: position 77,342 of record NW_026942154.1, read on the forward strand.
TGTATGGAAAAAATCAGGAAAACCTATACTTTTCTGTAGTGGATGTTTTAAAGATACTGATTTTTTGAAAACAAGCCTCTTCGGATAAAGACACCGTGTAGCATGGTGCGCATGTGCTAATTGAGCCAGGCTGGGCACATACCGGTTGAGGACATTGCAAAAAGCCTTGGTTGGTCCGATAGGTACTTTGGGTTGCACTTGAGAGCGTTTTGGATTACCTTGAGTATCAATTCAACAAAGTTGGATTTGCAAGGTTCGCATATGTCTATTGGATCGGATTGGGTATTTGCCGATGATGAAGACATTGCATAAGCTTTGGTTGATCTGGTAGATACATTGGGATAAAATCGCATCTCGTATTCCTGAACATGGATCACTGCCTCATTGCCTCAACGATCAATATGAATGAACTTTATTGAGTGTTCAAAATTATGGAGTTTGATGCGTTACAAGCCAGGTTTCAGAAATGATCACTAAGTGCCCAATCAGCACAAAATCGTATATCCCCTTTATATCCCTTTTCCCGCAAAAATATCCTCAAGGCCACATGGAGATCACCTAACCAAGAAACGGAAAACCAAATCGACCACGTTCTAATCGACGGTAAATTCTTCTCCGACATCACGAACGTCCGCACTTACCGCAGTGCGAATATTGAATCCGACCACTACCTCGTTACAGTATGCCTACGCTCAAAACTCTCGACGGTGTACAATACGCGTCGTCAAGGGCGTAGCCAAGGGGGGGCCGTCGCCCCCCTAAATTGTGGAAAGATTGAACGGGTACTGAAATGAATTCCCTCAAACATGTGCACTTTACGATCCAATCATATACAGAAATAGGTGGTTGAAATTCAAAAAATTCCCAAAACTTATTAGGGCATCCAGGAGCCATAATATATGAAAGTTCAAAACAACTCGAAACATTTCGGGCTCAAAACTCCTCCTTATCTAGAAACCCCCCACTATTTTTTTTAGGAAATTCACGAGGAAATTCCTTGAAGATATCTTTTCTTCTCTCCAAGATTTACTTCTAGATATTTCTTCGGCTATTCTTTCAGGCATGCATTCGAGAGTTCCGTCAAGAATACATACGGAATTTCTTCCCAAAATTCTACCAGAAGTTTCTTCAAAAATTTATGACGGAAATCCTCCGATTTAGCTCCATAATTTCACTTGTAAATCTATAAGAAATTCCTTCGGAAATTCTTCTAGGAACTTCTCCGGGATCTCGGAACTCTTCCTTTAATTCTTCAGGGATTACTTCCAGGTAATTTTCCAGGAATACCTCCAAACATTCAATAGCGAAATCATCTAGCATTCCAATCTGGAATTCTTTTCGCAATTACTTCAGAATATCCTTCAAGAAATCCTCTAGAAATATCTTCATGTATTTCCCCAGAAATTCTTACAGGTATTTTTTCGGGAGTTCCTTCAGGTACTTCTCCAGGAATTCCTTCAGGAATTTTTCCGGGAGATTTTCCGCGGAAGTGTACTAGAATTCCTTCCGGACTTCACTCGGAATTTACTCGGATATCTGCCAAGAGTACTTCCACAAATTTCTTCGGAACAATCCGCAGAGATTTTCTTCAGAAACTCATCTGGGAATACTTTCAGGATTTCATCTGGGAATTTCTGCATTAATTCCTCCTGGTATTTTTCTGGGAATTCCTTCAGATATTTTTTTCGGAAATTCCTTTAGGAACTTCTCTAAGAATTATTTCAGGACTTCAATGTGGGAATTCCTCCTGAAGTGCTTGTGGGAGTTCCTCCGGGAGTTCTTCCAGGAGTTTTTCCAAGAAATTCTCCGGTAATACCTCCAGGAACTTTACAGGGAATTCCTGGACGATATTTGGCAGGAATTTCACGGGAAATGGGATTTTGGAAGTTCCTTCAGAAATATTTTTTCTCTTCCTCTAGGGTATTCCGCCGGATGTTCCTCTAAAGTTCCATCAGTAATTCCTTCGGGAATTCAATCAGGCTTTCTTCCAGGAATTCATTTAGCATTTCTTTAGGCATTTATCTACAAATTCTTCCAGAAGTTCCTCGGAGAATTTCTCTGGGAGTTTTTACGGGAATTCCTCCGGGAGGTTCTTTTAAGAATTCTTCCAGGAGTTCCTCCTGGAATTCTTACGGAAGTTCCTTTGGGAGTTCATCCTAGAATTCTTACGAGAGTTCCTCCTGGATTTCCTCCGGAAATTCTTCCTGTAGTTCTTCAATAAGTTCCTCCGGGAGTTCCTTTTCAGAGAAACACCCGGAGAAACTGCAGGTGAAACTCCCGGAGGGATTCTCGTAGAAACTGCTGGTGGATCTCCCGGAGGAATTCCCGAAGGAACTGCCGGAGGAGCTCCCGTAAGATCTCCCGTAAGAACTCCCGGAGGAATTTCAGGAGGAACTCCTAGAAGAATTCCTAGAGGACCTCCCGTATGAGCTCCCAGAGAAACTATCGGAAGAACTTCGGGAGGAATTTTCAGCTTAATTTCTGAATTTCTGATTTCCTGAAAAAAGCCTGAATAATTTCCTGGAATAGCTTCTGGTGGAACTCCCGGAGGAATTTCCGGAGAAACTCCCGGATGAATTGCTGGTGGAATTCCCGGAGGAACTCTCGAAGGAATTTTCTGGAAGAATTTCTGAAGAAACTCCCTGGAGAATTTTCAAAGGAACCCCGGGGAAACTACCAGAAGCATTCTCGGAAACAAGAGAATTCATCTTATAGACAAATCTCGTCTAGCTGAAACCTTTGTTGGGGTTTGTAGCTGGACCATCATCATCATCAGAGGACCTCCCGGAGAATTCCCTGAGGAGCTCGCAGAGAAATTCTCGGAGGAGCTTCTGGTGGAAAATCTATATAAATTTCTGAAGAAGCCTAAATAAATTCCAATTCTGCCGAAATCCCCGGAAGAATTTTCAGAGGAACTGCCGATAGAACTTCCGGAATAATTCTCGAAGGAAATCCTAGAGAAATTCTTGGTGGAAATGCCGGTGGAACTCCTGGAAGAATTCCAGGAGGAATTTTCGGAGAAATCTTTCTGAATACTAAGTTCGTTAATATTTTTCTTACTTTTTTTTAAAAATATCTGATGAGCAATAAATCACGCATTTTTAAATCCATTATTGTTTTAATAATTATTGTTTCGATTTGGTTTGGATTTGATTTCATGTGTTAATATTCATGTGTTTTTATAAAACTACGATTTAGAAGACCAAAAAAGTTGGCCCACCCCTTCTCGAAATCCTGGCTGCGCCCATGCGCGTCGTAGTCGAACGCCGCAGCTTAAGATCGGGTGGCTATAAGACGGTAGACTAGTCCATGACTACGCGCAACAGCTGGAAGTGGCACTCCCAACGGAAGAGCAGCTAGGCGCAGCGTCTCTTGAAGATGGCTGGAGAGATATTCGATCAGCCATTGATAGCACCGCAACCGCTGCACTTGGCACGGTGCCCAAGGATCAGAGAACCGACTGGTATGACGGCTTATGTGAGCAGTTAGTGGAAGAGAAAAATGCAGCATGGCCAGATTGCTGCAACACCGCACGAGGGCGAACCAGGCACGATATACCGTGCTCTGCCCTTATTCCGTTCACCTAAGACAATGCGCTATGTCTAAAAGCTCTAAAAAATAGCCGTTTAGTATTTTGAAGCTGCAATTTCACTACATAGTGTCATTTTCTATATACAATTGAAAATAAAATATGTTGGGATGCATTCATAGACTTAGGCTCCACTAGTGAAAACAAAATTGACCAATTATGTGGTCCTTATTTCAATCATCTGAAATGGCATTGTTCCTAATTCCGTTCATTCGTGTTCCTAATTCCAATCACCTGAAAACATTTGATTTCTTGCATCATTTTCATTTCCAGGTATCATTTTTCTCACAAATCCATTTTTTCATTTATTAATATTGCAAATAAAAAGCTTAAAATGTAATTTCCTTCCAAATTTAAAATACAATGAATGAGTATAGCCAAGTTGACTGTTTTTTCGTTTGTTTCACTTAGCATTCGAGATATATTCAACATGAACATTGATGCTGGATGCCCAGTTGCATTAGGTACCACAGAAAAGGACAGATACGATTCCTTATCGGAGTTTTACACCTTATCCTCAACGTAATTTTGACTAGAGCCTGGATTCTAGGCCTTTAATTCTGACCTGAACCTTCCAAAACAAAGTCTCTGTTAGTTTGGAATTGTTCGTACCACTGTTTCGTTCAAATTGAATATTCCTTAAAGTTCCGGTTCTTCAAAGTACTGGATAACCCTACTTCTACGAAGTATTTACGGATTTCGGTAAAACATAACCTTATTTGCAGCTCAGAGAGGGCAGTGTTTTTTTAATAGAAATTCGACAAAAAATTTCCAGATAAAGCTTTCAAACAAAAACTCCGCAATTATGGATTGTGCTGTTTAAAATGGTCCGTATTCTCCGGAAACTCTTTCTTAACATTGTCCAGCATTCACTTTATAAATCATCATTGAATCATTAACTGAAAAAACTGTATTTTCCCGGCACGAGTTGTAAAAGGTCTCATAACGTTTTCGAGTAGAATCGTTAACGGAATTCCTTTCGGTCTGCCTGCTTGCGGGATAGAATTTCAAATGTTCACCATTCATATGGCTTCATGTACGATGTATTTTGTTTTGCTCATAGATTATATTCTCAAACACGGAAATTTGCGGAATTCAAACCCAATGAGCGGAATAAGGAACGAGTAGATTTAGATGTACCCTTATTCCGGTCAAAATATTTTTCACTTTTCAGCATTTTCTATCGGGAAAATACAGGCATCAATTTGGTAATACGCTATAATGTTCATTCATTTATTTAGTCTACATCTATACAGATAACACTGAATCAACAATTTGACGCCACAATACACGGTTCGAGGCCGCATCTCTCCATCCTCGAATACGCCCCACGCTCGCCAAGTCGTTCTGCACCTGGTCTGCCCATCTCGCTCGCTGCGCTCCACGTCGTCTCGTACCTGCCGGATCGGAAGCGAACACCATCTTTGCAGGGTTGCTGTCCGGCATTCTTGCAACATGCCCTGCCCATCGTACCCTTCCGGCTTTAGCTACCTTCTGGATACTGGGTTCGCCGTAGAGCTGGGCGAGCTCATGGTTCATTCTTCGCCGCCACACACCGTCTTCTTGTACACCGCCAAAGATGGTCCTAAGCACCCGTCTCTCGAATACTCCGAGTGCTTGCAAGTCCTCCTCGAGCATTGTCCATGTTTCATGTCCGTAGAGGACTACCGGTCTTATTAACGTCTTGTACATGACACATTTGGTGCGGTGGCGAATCTTTTTCGACCGCAGTTTCTTCTGGAGCCCGTAGTAGGCCCGACTTCCACAGATGATGCGCCTTCGTATTTCACGACTAACGTTGTTGTCAGCCGTTAGCAAGGATCCGAGGTAGACGAATTCCTCGACCACCTCGAAGGTATCCCCTGTCTATCGTAACACTGCTTCCCAGGCGGACCCTGTCGCGCTCGGTTCCACCCACAAGCATGTACTTTGTCTTTGACGCATTCACCACCAGTCCAACTTTTGTTGCTTCACGTTTCAGGCGGGTGTACAGTTCTGCCACGTTTGCAAATGTTCGGCCGACAATGTCCATGTCATCCGCGAAGCAAATAAATTGACTGGATCTGTTGAAAATCGTTCCCGGCTGTTACACCCGGCTCTCCGCATGACACCTTCTAGCGCAATGTTGAACAACAGGCACGAAAGTCCATCACCTTGTCTTAGTCCCCGGCGCGATTCGAACGAACTGGAGTGTTCGCCTGAGATCTTCGCTACACAGTTTTGCACACCATCCACCGTTGCTTTGATCAGTCTGGTAAGCTTTCCAGGAAGCTGTTCTCGTCCATAATTTTCCATAGCTCTACGCGGTCTATACTGTCGTATGCCGCCTTGAAATCAACGAACAGATGGTGCGTTGGGACCTGGTATTCACGGCATTTTTGAAGGATTTGCCGTACAGTAAAGATCTGGTCCGTTGTCGAGCGGCCGTCAACGAAGCCGGCTTGATAACTTCCCACGAACTCATTCACTAATGGTGACAGACGACGGAAGATGATCTGGGATATCACTTTGTAGGCGGCGTTAAGGATGGTGATCGCTCGAAAGTTCTCACACTCCAGCACACTTCTTGTAGATGGGGCATATAACCCCTTCCTTCCACTCCTCCGGTAGCTGTTCGGTTTCCCAGATTCTGACTATCAGTTTGTGTAGGCAAGTGGCCAGCTTTTCCGGGCCCATCTTGATGAGCTCAGCTCCGATACCATCCTTACCAGCTGCTTTATTGGCCTTTAGCTGTTGAATGGCATCCTTAACTTCCCTCAAGGTGGGGGCTGGTTGGCTTCCATCGTCCGCTGAACTGACGTAGTCATCTCCTCCGCTGCCTTGACTTTCATTGCCTGTACTCTCAGCGCCATTCAGATGTTCCTCGTAGTGCTGCTTCCACCTTTCGATCACCACACGTTCGTCCGTCAAGATGCTCCCATCCTTACCCCGGCACATTTCGGCTCGCGGCACGAAGCCTTTGCGGGATGCGTTGAGCTTCTGATAGAACTTGCGTGTATCTTGAGAACGGCACAGCTGTTCCATCTCCTCGCACTCCGCTTCTTCCAGGCGGCGTTTCTTCTCCTGAAAAAGGCGGGTCTGTTGTCTCCGCTTCCGTCTATAACGTTCCACGTTCTGCCGGGTACCTTGCTGCAGCGCGACCGCCCGCGCTGCGTCCTTCTCCTCCAGAATCTGTCTGCACTCTTCGTCGAACCAATCGTTCCGTCGACTTCGACCCATATACCCGACGTTGTTCTCCGCTGCGTCGTTAATGGCTGCTTTGACTGTATTCCAGCAGTCCTCAAGAGGGGCCCCATCGAGCTCACCCTCTTCCGGCAACGCTGCCTCGAGATGCTGCGCGTATGCAGTGGCGACATCAGGTTGCTTCAGTCGCTCTAGGTCGTACCGCGGCGGTCGTCGGTACCGAACATTGTTGATGACGGATAGTTTTGGGCGCAGTTTAACCATCACCAGATAGTGGTCAGAGTCGATGTTAGCGCCACGATAAGTCCTGACGTCGATAATGTCGGAGAAGTGCCGTCCATCAATCAGAACGTGGTCGATTTGTGATTCTGTCTGCAGTGGTGATCTCCAGGTGTACTGATACGGGAGGCTGTGTTGGAAGTAGGTGCTGCGAATGGCCATATTCTTGGAGGCGGCGAAATCAATTAGTCGTAGGCCGTTTTCGTTCGTCAGCCGGTGAGCGCTGAACTTTCCAATAGTCGGTCTAAACTCCTCCTCTTGGCCAACCTGAGCGTTCAAATCTCCTATGATGATTTTGACGTCGTGGCTTGGGCAGCTGTCGTACTCACGTTCCAGCTGCGCGTAGAATGCGTCCTTATCATCATCAGTGCTTCCGGAGTGTGGGCTATGGACGTTGATTATGCTGAAGTTGAAGAACCGGCCTTTGATCCTCAACCTGCACATTCTCTCGTTGATCGGCCACCACCCGATCACGCGCCTTTGCATGTCGCCCATCACTATGAAAGCTGTTCCCAGCTCGTGTGTGCTGCCGCAGCTCTGGTAGATGGTATGATTACCTCTAAACGTTCGCACCATTGATCCCTTCCAACAAACCTCCTGCAGCGCTACGATGCCGAATCCACGGTCCTTGAGCACATCGGCGAGTATGCGTGTGCTCCGTAAGTTGAGAGATTTGCAGTTCCACGAACCGAGTTTCCAATCGCTAGTCCCTTTTCGTCGCATTGGTCTTCGCCGATGGTTCCGGTCCGTACTCTCTTGTTGATTGTTCGTTGCTTATGATTTTTAAAGGCTGGCTTGCAGGGCCTGACACCAAACCCCTAAATTTCCGGAGGACCATTCCTCCTTATTTCCGGTGGACCATGGTGCACAGTTTCATTTTAGAGTCCCTCGCTGGCACTCGGACGATGATCAGCCGCCCCTAACATGGAGAACAGACGCTGTTGTGAGCCGATCCTGACATGGAGAACAGACGCTCAATAAGATTTGCACCTCCGGAGAGGAGCAAACCCCCTTCCCTGTCAGCATACGACCATAGTTCCCACTGGGGTTGGTTACCCGATCTTCCCTAGGGTTGCTCGTATCCCGGCCAGCACCGCGGGGAGGTAGGGATAGGAGTTGCTGGGTAAGAGGCTAAGGACCGCGAGATGGGGTCTATTTTATTCCTTCAGGTACGCGAAGTACCAATGGTACGCTTTACCCAGCATTTGCCGTGCCACGCTATAATGTTATTTGTCATAAATTTGCACGTTGGGATTTCGTCAAACAAGTTATTCGAACAAAACATAAATGTGAGCCACCCACTGCGAGTTTGCATCGGTGGTGACGAAATCGTGGTGGTAGAATAATTTGTGTACTTGGGCTCACTGGTGACTGCCGAAAATGATACCAGCAGAGAAATTCGGAGACGCATAGTGGCTGGAAATCGTACATACTTTGGACTCCGCAAGACGCTCCGATCGAATAGAGTTAGCCGCCGTACCAAACTGACAATCTACAAAACGCTCATTAGACCGGTAGTACTCTACGGACACGAGACCTGGACGATGCTCGTGGAGGACCAACGCGCACTTGGAGTCTTCGAAAGGAAAGTGCTGCGTACCATCTATGGTGGGGTGCAGATGGCGGACGGTACGTGGAGGAGGCGAATGAACACGAGTTGCATCAGCTGTTGGGAGAGCCATCCATCGTTCACACCGTGAAAATCTGACGACTTGCGGTGGGCCGGGCACGTAGTCAGAATGTCGTCCAGTGACCCGGTGAAAATGGTTCTCGACAACGATCCGATGGGCACAAGAAGGCGAGGTGCGCAGCGAGCAAGGTGGATCGATCAGGTGGAAGATGACTTGCGGACCCTCCGTAGACTGCGTGGTTGGCGACTTGCAGTCATGGACCGAGCCGAATATACCACACAGGCCACTTCGGCCTTTGTCTGAAGAAATAAATATAATACCTAAGTCGCAGTGTAGGATTCAAACTGCTCGTGTAGAGCAGAGTGTATGTAATTAAGAGTGGCGACATGTGCCGCATTTGACAGGTCTCCTGCTCGTTTGGAACACGATTTTGTATGGGAATGACAGATGAATTTTATTCCAATTCTGACAGTGTCGCCACTCTTAATTACATACACTCTGGAGAAACATACTACATACACCCTGCGTTAGATGTCCTGCGCATCGTATACCCTTGTATTTGGCATCTCACACTAGCGCCTTCTGTTGACATTGTCGTACTAAACTTTGTTTCGTACAACATGCACGTAAGGTGGTGGTAAACTAACTGGGCGATGGATTTCTGTTCTAGCTGTTACGTCTGTTTGTCTGTGGTGATACTAAGGGAAAATTATTATCTATTTCAAACTCAAAACATTTATTAAAAGAACAATTTTTTTGTATAAATTTGTTTTTTTTGAATCGATGAAATGTGTGGGAAACCAAGAATTGTGCATTACAATATGCCGTTGAAAATCTACTTGAAGAAAAATTGCAATACCCAGGATATTCGCAAAAGTCGGAAAAGTTTGCACGCATAAGTTACTAAAAACAGTTTTCTATCTTATTTTTATTTCCCTTTAACTCACGCCGCAGTTAATTCCGGTGATGCCATTGACTACGGCCAAAAGAACAACATGAACGTGGGCGATCTGATCGATGAGACGTTGCAGGTGCTGGAGCGCCATGGCGGAGAGGACGCTTTCATTAACATTAAGTACATGGTGCCGACGTACGAATCATGTTATCTAAATTGAAAAGTATTTAGACATTTTACGCTCTACCGTTCACGTTGTACTCAGTACTAGCTTTCAACAGTTCTTATAATTAGCACAAATATTTATAGATAATGCAAAACATGGTCATTAGTATCGATAATAGTATGAATAATTATCATACACGCAATTATTAGAAAAGTGCCAAATTACTTTAGGAAAACGTTTGCCGATATGGAAGAGAAGAGAGGGCGTGGCTAGATTTAAGTTATTTCGAAAAGTTGACCATTACGAAGCAATAGTTAACACATTCGCAATCCCCTGTCATAAGACGAGTTTATACAATCCCCTTGAATTCCACCACTTAATTGTATCTTGACAGATACGTATTTCGACCTCAACAGTAAGGCCGTCTTCAGTGTCTCGTACTTGACTCGACAGTCGAGTCAAGTACGAGACACTGAAGCATGGTGACCAGCGAACCGGGAAAACCGGGAGAACCGGGAAATAACCGGGAATTGAAAATCACCGGGAAAATATCGGGAAATATGCGGGAAATTTAATAATCACCGGGAAAATTTTCAAATCTGCATTTGTCTCTTTGTAAAAAATAGTGCAGTAATCTCAAACATAATGAGAGAATTGGTAGACTCATTTGTTCATTTCATTATATTTCAGAGTTTACAAGTTTCTAAAGTAGGTCATGTATTTATGAAGACCCTAGATATCCCATTCAATCAAGTTGGCTAAAGTTGAGTTTCAGACATAGTAATTGTATATCATAATAAGTAACGCCGGGTTACTTATACCCGGAACTAGAGCAATCAACTTTGATTGCACCGATTTTTTTGTATTAAATATGATTTGAACTTTCCTTAATTTTTAATTATCTCAATCGATCCCGTTTAGGTTCTCCAATTTGTACAAATAAATATATTTGTTATCCCTTCTCTTTTATTTCAAATATTGAAACATTTCAAAGCCATTCAAAAAAGTTGAAAAGATCTTCGTTTTCAACAATAATCTCTTACTAGAATAAAGAAATCAAACTAATTAAGTAAAAAAAATAGTATTATTTAGCCAGCAAAAATCACATCAGTTTCAGTATAATTGTTTATATGGAAATTATTTCTATTTTCAATATTTATGAATTCGTGGGTTTTTGTTTTGTTTTCTAATACTTATATATATATTTTTTCAAATTTTTCATAATACCGGGAGAAAACCGGGAAATAACCGGGAATTTGAAATTCAAAATTCACTGGCCACCCTGCTGAAGACGGCCTTACTGTTGAGGTCGAAATACGTATCTGTCAAGATACAATTAAGTGGTAAAATTCAAGGGGATTGTATAAACTCGTCTTATGACAGGTGAAAACATTCCACTAAAAAGCTCAAAATAATTTTCTTAACATTCGCAATATTCATTGTATCTCTGTATTGTCGGTTACCAAATATTGTAATCATTTTAATTCTAGTTTCTTGCGCAACGGATTACCAAGTAAGATTAATAGCTGTTCAGAAATATGATTAAAAACATTAATTACAAGATTGTAAAATTGCAAAAAAAGATTCTTTGTTAACAACATACCACTGTCGAATTCTAGCTCAATTAGGAAATTTCTCAACTTTCTATAATAGCTAATACAATTAAGCGCTTAAAGAATATATTTCAAAATAAATAGATTTATTTCGCTTAGCTTACACTATATTTTCGCTAGTAGATTTTTAAACGTTTCGTTCTACATTTTTTTACATTGATGACCTTTTTCTCCAACTCCTTCGCAAACTACTTAAGATTGGGATTTATATGTGGTGTTATTACAGCTCGACTAACTACTTGGTTTTTGTTATTTGAGATACAAAACAAGACTAGAGCGATTATGTAAGTGTGAAGTAACATGAATGGTAGGTAAACATGACGATGTTTTTATCATTTTTTTTCTCCTATCAATAGATTGGTATATCCTTTCTTTTGTGCATCTTATCGCTCTTAGTGCTGACTATGTTTCTTACTACGTTTGTGCCGTTTTCTACTTGCTCAAAGTTGTATTTCTGCCCCCATTATCTGTTTAAAGGCTAGTCAGGATAGTGTCGCATTATTTAACGAATGGACGATGCGAATTGTTTATAGGTTTTTGCTGCTCATTATCGCATATTACAGTATTATCCCGATTCTATCGCCCCCTGGTGAATTTTGGGGTGATAAAATAGAAAACGTAAAAAAAATATATTTGTTCCACAAATATGAATCAGTTTATGCCTTAGGAAGAAACAATACGTGAACGGAATCCATAATTTCTTGGAAAAAATATTTAACCCTTCAATGCGCAATGTTGTTTTAAAACAACAAACCGAAAATATGTTTAATGTTAATGATTTAAATGATTGTTTATGTTAAAAATATTTTCGACGATTTCTAAAAAAATCGCCTTGCGCCTTTAAGGGTTAAGCACTTTTAGTGGAATTTATTCAATCGTCTAAGATGAGTTTAGTATTTTCCATTTCATTCCACTACGTTTTGTTACCTTTACAGATACAATGAAAAGTACTAATCTCGTCTCAGATGGCATAATTTCTTGTCGAAAAGGCTCACAAAATTCGTGACACTCGAAAGGATTAATAAATAACCACAGGCGGTGAATGTTTTTCATGAAAATCATTGTTGTTTGCGGTTTTATTTACAAAAGTAAAAAGAACGACTAAAATTTTCAAACTTTTTTGGGATGGCAAAATCGGGTTGAAATTGTGATAAACTCGGGGGTAGACAAAATCGGGGACAAAAAAATCGGGTCGATACTGTATCGCGAGCACTAATTGGGAAATAGAGATCCAAAGGCGTTCGTTCTCTTTGTAATGCTGGTTCTGGTTGTGATGCAGCCTATCCACCGATTGGGGTGGACACCCCCTCCTGCCATGGCCCTTATAGTACAAGAGAAGGGAAAGTGAATCTACACTTTTAAAATCACTTTTAAAATCATGCAATATGTCCATTCATTGTATTATAAACATACTGTCCTGACCGAATACCTTTGTTTGTCTATAACAAGGATGGCTCTTTTTCATGTCGGTCGATATTTACCTACTTTACACATTGATGAGAATAAATAAATAAAAGGATTTCTTGGATTTATCTCGATACAGTGACAACTGTTACCCTTACTGCCTCTGCCACTTCAGCTACAGCCATCGTGAAACGTGTTCCATAAAGTTTAACTAAACCTCTAAAGTACTTACCGCGTTCAACCACCATATTTTCAACCTTGAAAGCTGTGCACATGCATCATGTTGTGGCCGGCCTGTTCCAGGTATTGGCAGGCCAGCTCGTTGAACGGTTTCGGCCCGCAGAGGCAGACGAATGTTGCCGCCAGCGGGGAATCCACGTTGGTAAGCTGCTGAGCGATGGCCAACGATATGCGACCACGCTCCAACGTGGCGGTTGCTTTCGAGTGCCCGTCGCCGCCACTGGTATCCGCACTGGCTCCAATGATGCTGGTGGAAGACGAAGGACGACTACTGTCATCTGGTTCGGTGGCGGTAGTAGCTACCGCCAAGGACGAAACTGGTGCTGACGCTAACGTTGATGGTTGCAATGTGGTTTGAGTATCAACGTCCGAAAGGCAGTGCTTAACGGTAAGTCTGCATGGAAAGAGAAAGATAAGCAAATCCATTATATAATTAGATAGTCATTATTATGCTTTTCCGGTAACAGCTTTCGATTAGTTATCGTGCATAGTCGAATACACTGGCTTGTTCCAGACATTTTATAAATATATGCTGCTCCTATCCGAAAAATACTCATCATGTTGAGGTATTGTTAAAGTTTTCATAGGTACTTGTTTTACATGGGGAAATACAAAAAGAGTCAAGCTAATCAGTCAAACCTGCTGTCTTTCTGAAATTCTGCAACTATTTCGTCAGACCTTTATGCAAAATGTGTTTTTACCTAGGAGAGAGCGGTCCAAAATGCACCCTTTAAGCTTTTTTAATATTTTCACCCATATAAACAAAAATACCCAACCATTTCAACGTATGGGTGCTAAAATAATAAACCCAGCTATATTTCACAATGATCTTCTATTCAAAACAATAAGGTTTTCATGACTTTCTAACGCCTTTAAAAAATGTTTTAAACATAGGCCTGGGGAAAAACGCACAAATGGTGGTCTTTTTTTTTTTAACGAAAATAATGGAAATCTGCAAACAGACACCTGGGGAGGCGAACCCAGGTAGTGTGGGGATGGGATCACCACTCCCGACCCACTAAAACCAACTCCTTCCTCTCCAGTCATTCCCCCGGCCCGCAATTAAGCAATACTTCGGGGAGATGACTATTGGGCATTGCGCCCCCTCCATGACGTACACAAGTGCACGTATGCGCCTCAACTCTTCGACACTCCCCATGCAACACATTTGCACAAGACATACTGGCACCACATGTGCCCCAACACTCACCTGCCTATGCCGCTTGAATGACTGCAAGGGACCAACTAACAGGTACCCTGCAGGGGGTACCCCATGCCGCCATCTCACAACATAGACAGTCCTCACTCAGTGTGGTGTTAACCCCGTCCTGCAACAGGGTGGCACCACTTGTCTACCAAGCCGGAGGCGACACTAGGTTGGTGGCTCCTATGCCGCTCCTACCTCAGCTACGAGGCAGACCCTTTCATGTCTCCTATTTCTGAGGTGCCGCAGAAGCATCAACCCCCCGACACTCCTGCCAGTCATAGCGAGACTTTCGTGTCCCCTACTTCTGAGGTGCCGCAGAGGTATCTGCCCCCCGACACTCCTGCCAGGCCTAGCGAGACTTCACTCAGTCCGTCCCTAGCAGCCGGATCACACTACTGCCTAAGCAGCCACTCTGACCATACGTACCGTGCGAGTCTGACTTGTGTGCTCACTCATACATTCAGTCCCAATCACTTGCACCACTTGTGCACCACTCTCCTGACATTCAGTCACTCACTCAGTGGGGGTTGTGATACCCCCATCTCCCATTTTTTCCACTCTGTGCACCTCCTGTGCATCGTTTGGGCGTGGAACACCCGGCACGTCAAGCGTGCCTAACACTCACCTACCCAGACCTTGATCCTGCCAGTAGGTCCCTGTTAGGTACTTTTCTGGCAGCACCCACCCATTGACATTTCGAAGCCCGGGTAGTCCTCAGCCAGTGTTGTGGTCTCCCCATCCTGCAACGGGGTCGCACCACTTACCTTACATGTCTCCGATTTCTTAGTTGCCGCAGAAGCATCAACCCCTGACACTCCTGCCAGACGCAGCGAGACTTTCGTGTCCCCTACTTCTGAGGTGCCGCAGAGGTATCTGTCCCCCGACACTCCTGCCAGGCCTCACCAGACTTCAGTCATTCTAACACTACCGACCATGCGTACCATGCGAGACTTACTTGTGTGCTCACCCATACACTCGGTCCCTCACTCTGTGGGGGTATTACGAGTAATACCCCCAACTCCCATTCGCTTGCACCACATGTGCACCACTTGGGGGTGTGTGGGTACCACCCACTGCCACCCGCTTGCCGCCGAAGCAGCCCTCACTCTGTGAAACTTCCACAGGCTCCGTTAACGACCTGGCTAATTGTTTCACCCCCCAGGCCATTCATCCCTTCGGCACGGGTCGCCTGACACCTTGGGATTCGGGGTCCCCTGTTAACCCCACCACCTCCTAGGCAGAACCCCCTGACTCACAGATAGCTGGGGAGAGGTCGTCAAGCGCTTGGACATGGTCCCTGCTGCCCCCTGGTGGTCTGAAATGACTCAATTGCATGTTCAATGATGGTGAACGCATGGTTGTTTGATTTTTCTTAATGGATTGAACTACAATCTTACGGATGTGGTGGAAGAATAGCAAATCGTTAAATTTGAGTGAATATGAAGGGATTTTACTAATGGAGCTCAATGATGGATAACTAACTATGAATTGTAATCGTAATACTCGTTCATAAATGTACTACAACAAATTATATGAGTGATCTTATGAGTGAGGCCTAGGCTTAGGCCCCCCTAGAAAAGAATTAGCCCCCCTAGGATTTAAAAAGTTAGCAGTGAAGTGATATTAATTTTCAACATATAGCATAATGAATTACTGAAAAAGTTTGAAGACATAAGAGTTATCTCCCATATTCACTCTATCATAATGAAATATGTGGAAGACAAAATTTAGGGACAAATTTAGTATTTGTTTCTCATTTCTGAGAAAGATTTCTTTGTTGCAGTTGTATTGCACTTGGTGTTAACTATGAAAAGGAAATATCTAATTGAAATGAAAGCATCATATTAGCTTGATATGAACAACGACGGAGAGCCAATCAAAGCAATCGTGGTACTATGCCAGCAGTCAAAGACGTGTGATCAACCATCACGGACTGGAGTGACAGTTTTCCATCAGATTTCTACTTGCCTAACAGCATGATATCCATATCCACAATACCCATCAGCATCCGAGAAAGATTCTCATCAGAATCCGAGAGGAATTCCCATTAATTTCCCCAAGAAGGTACTGGATAAGGCCAAGCTGAAGGTGAATTGGTCAGTATGCTCGGTGAGCGCAAACCAACAACCTCAGGCCTGCTTCAAGTGCATGGATTACGGACATAAATCATATGACCAGATAGCAGTGTCAGCCACCCTGTCATTTTTTATCATAGCAATCAAATAAATGCTCAATCAGTTCAAACTGAGTTTTGAAACATATTTGATGGAGAAACGATTTGTAGAGGAGATCGTAGTGCGCCGTGCTTCCGATTGAACGTGTTTTTATTTCGCTCCCGTCATTTTTTCTGCTTATTCATTAGGGTTATGCGCTAATTCGTCCATGGCGCTAGCATTCGTCATATCAAAT
>NW_026942155.1:0-2000 GCF_024139115.2 Armigeres subalbatus
TCCGCAGACTGCGTGGTTGGCGAAGTGCAGCCATGGACCGAGCTGAATGGAGAAGTTTTTTATGTGCAGCACAGGCCACTCCGGCCTTAGTCTGATAATAAATAAATAGGAACAGATACCTATTTATTTTATTTTAATTCTATAAATTAGTCATAGAATTGAAAGTTAAATATTTACAGAAGTTTAGCGTCTTTCGAAGAACTATTGCTTGTGCCATAAGTCGCCAAAACATTCATTTCACTCTTTACTTATGAAAATTATTTCATATAAATTCTGCTATTCTGCTTTACAATAAACTTTTTGTATTGACTATTTTTTTATAAAGAACGACCATTTCTAATTCTTACATACGATGTGCTAATTTAATAAATTGTTTAGCTTTGTGAAAAAAATCAAGATGCGAAATAAAAATTCCTCCTAATTCTATGGCGTAGCCCACTGCGCGATGGACCGGCCTCTTCTGCTGACGACAGCAGGGTGTTCGCACAAACCATTGCAATCAATTTAAACCAATTGTTGTAAATTGATACCACGTAACAAACAATCAGAACTCATTTATGCTCGCACACGCGTGACTTTTCGTGAACGATACGCGACTGGATTCACAGTGCTTTGAACTGATGGAGACTTCAAAAAAGATTTCACTTTTCTGAGGACGACATAAACGAAAAATGCTCTTCCATAAATATGGTAGAATGTATCGAACCTTTAAGTTAAACTAAAATAAGGATGACTAAACGATAATAAACTAATAATAATAAACTAACACCAAGAAATATTTGCCACAGACCACATTTGTGTTAAAATATGGAAGAAATAATTTCGAAAAAATCTCCTAAACAGTAAAAATCCCGATGAGCTGGATGTATAAAGCGTTTGGCAAATTGATTATAATAAGAGTAAAAATCTACATACATTCTACAAACTGAATGATTTGATTTTTTGTATTTGGCCATTTGGTCATTTCGGTAAGTGAACGATGTAATGATGGTTTTCTGAACTGGCATAAAATTATTTCTACA
Organism: Armigeres subalbatus; assembly: GCF_024139115.2. Lineage (NCBI taxonomy): Eukaryota > Metazoa > Arthropoda > Insecta > Diptera > Culicidae > Armigeres > Armigeres subalbatus. Next base: position 1,023 of record NW_026942155.1, read on the forward strand.
TACCTGCAGGGAATTCAGTTGCTTCAACAGATCCTTCGATTTCGGCCCAGGGATGGCAGTTTTGACAGATGGTCCACTTGGTTCACTCAGCTGGGTCGAGAATGTTCTGCATACTGTGGAGTACACGAACGTAATACATAATATTGATCCATATTTGCCCCGATGTCTGTATGACCTGAATTAGATAAAACTTACATTTCTGCAACGAGCTGTGCTTTTGAGCCTCAAGTCGCACTGCAGTAGCACTCAACGTTTTCAGCCACATCCTGAAGTGGTTGAATTGGAACCAATCAGCACAATTTAATCCTTAATTTAGATGATTTTTCAGTTCCACTACACAAATTTCACACCAACTTCACTGCACTGTGTATCAAATAATCATGCGTCAGAATAATCGGAGCTTGGGCAGCCAAACTTCTTCTCTCGCCAAGAGCTGTGGATGAAATGAATTCGTCGGCTCTCCTGCTATCTACCCAAATATAGATGGAAACGAATGCAGGAATAGCGTATACACAAGCGGTCGCACGTATTCTCCCGGTACAATGTAGACGGCGGCGGTCTCTTTATCACAATCATAGACCAACATATCTCACCTATTCGGAACCGCGGAGGAAGCAAGTTGAGCCAGTAGAAGAGAAAATATAAAATCTCCCCTCAGCAGAATTAAAACATGGTCCTATCGGAAGAGAAGCGATGTGTACACAAGACAACGTGGGTACCGTACAAGGGGGTGAAATCCAACCGAAGTGTTTTCTGAATGGTATGTAGGTATTCAAATTTGACGATTTGACGGAACAAGATGAAAGGCTCATTTTGATGCTGGTCCGTTTGATCAGCCTACTACGTATTATCAGCAGTTGGAGAGAAACTACTTATGCTTCTACATCTACATACTTCATCAGCAGATCAGCAGTGACATGTATACCGTGAGAAGTGATTGAAATTGTAATGGCCCGGCAGGCCATTCATAATACATAT
>NW_026942156.1:0-16013 GCF_024139115.2 Armigeres subalbatus
AAATAACACAAACACGTAATAGCCTCACCTGCCACTGTTCCCCACAAACACGTATCGTCTTGACTGAGGATTTGTTTCTAATTCCAAAGGCAAAGCATTGACATAAAACCAGTCTAAATGGAAACATTAAACTTTCATATAATTTATCCTGGATTAAGGAGGGATTATCCGTCCCCTTTTTCATCGGCTCAACCTCACCGTTTGAAATGAATGGGCCGCTGTGTGGTGTGTCGAGATGGGTGCATTCCGCATCGCATGCAATCTCGTTCTCACCCATTCATTTAAATACCTCCTTCCATCGTATCATATTCATAACCGCCCGCCCGTCTGAATGGACAGAAGCTGCTTATGTGAATATGTGCTTATCGTGCTTATGATGTCTGGCAAATGTGCCATCAACATCACCACCATCATCGCGTTGGGATCAAATCCAGTGCATGTCTCAATCGAAGCGTATTCATAAAGGTAATCAACTTTTCACGTGGGATGTTTGAACCTTACGCACCTATAACCAGGGGCAGGTTGCAATCACCGATTGTGAGGTAAGAGTGCATTTAATGGTGAATCTAATCGGACCGCATGCTTATTCCTCATCATGGAAAACAGAGATTAGAGAGAGTGACGATGCCATAAAAGCCGCGACAAGTCAGACAAAATTGTTATGAACGCACTGCCAAATTAAATTAAAAAAAAAAAAACAAATTAATTCACCTAGCCTTTCTTGTATTTATCCAAGAAATCAACATGACAACATGACACGTAGGGTTTCTTACCCCATTCCCGGCCGAACATGCGGACGATTGCATTATTGAATTGAGATTTATGACAAGGAGTAACATTTCCTGAATTTTGTAGGCCGTGTAATACTGCAATGGGGTTCACCTTTGTTGAAAAAATAGCTATTCTTGCTAAACATCGATTGAAAAAGCTTATATTTGATTTAAATTAACAAAATGCAACACTCATTTCAGTCACAGCGATGGCTTTTCCGGCATACCCCAAGTCTCTTCGGCATACGCAAAATTTTACTCATTCTCTCAACATCTTACTCTCATTCTCTCTCTCGGGACGGTAGGAAATGCGATGTAAACAAAAATATACACGTTCCACGACAACGTGATGCCATGCCAGATGGTATTATTCACAGTAATTTTTATTTGTTTGAGAAGATATAGGGTAAAGTTCCCAATAGTGGACCCCCAACCAATAGTGGACCCTCCAGCCATTTTTGCATTTTTAAAGCCCAATGCAAACATTTTGCTATCAAATTCCTACCTTACAGTCCTATGATTTGATCACATGCATTGGAAATGCTATGGAAAGTAAAATATGATGATTTTTACAATTCTATAAAACATAAACACGAGAGTGTCCATTATAGGAATATTTTGGGGGGTCCATAATAGGGAAGAAGGACATCCCAAAACGAAACATGAAAATCAAATGATGTGTCAACTATAGGGAAGCAATTTCCTATTATGGACCCCCAGGGGGTGTACTATAGGGCGAATTCAGTCAGACTTTAAAATGTTAATTTCAACGAATAACGTCGTGTATTTGAGTGTTTTCTGTAAGTATTGTGAAGAGGATATGCAGAACTTCTTATTAGATATCAAGTAGAATTCATATGTTGAAAATTTCTACTGTTTATGACCGGAAGAGCAAAGTTCCACTACTATGGTGTCCAATATTGGGCATTTTACCCTATTCACTCATCAAAATTCCTTCCAAACACTTAAAAAAATAATTATTTCATATTAGGTATAGATAATTATAAATAATATGACAGCGTCAACGTATTAGACAGTTTGCCTATTAATGATGAAGGATTATTTTCATACTAAAATAAGGCTCTTGGCCTTTTGGCAGCACGGTACGGCTAGAAGTTCTTGGGCCGAGGTGATTTGTTGTTCGGTTTCAGGATATGTTTTTAAAAGTATTCTAATATGTTTATATTAGATCTGTGCGCCGAAGTATTTGTGGACAGCGGCGGCGTAAGGCCATTTTTACACCGGCGGCGGCGGCGTCGGCGGCGTCACGCCGTAAGCAATGTTCGGCGGCGGCGGTGGCGTGAATCGGCGTGAAGAAGTTTGAGCTGAGAAAAAAAGTTTCACACAGCAAGCCATATGATGCTTTTTATTATTTTTTTTTAACAATTACTAGCTACAGTCAGATTGATGGGTTGAACATCCTGATAGGTGTAGCTTGTATGTCCACAGCAAAAGTTTATATCACATCCTTCACCAGGACATTGCCGCATCACAGCACATAAGTTCATTGGAAAGTAATTTGGATACAAATCCAGAAAATCGTTTGGAAATTTCTCAAGATATTCCTCAGAAAATTCGAAAAAGGAATTCTAAGCATTAATTAAGATGTTCCAAAATGAAATCCTTCAGAACTTCTTCTAAGACTTCCCTTGAAAATTTATTTGGGTTTTTCTTCGTAAATTCGTTCCGAAATTTCTTCAAAAGTTCCTTCAGGAATGTCCTTGGAAATTACTTTAGGGATTGCTTCGGAAATTTTGGGAATTTCTTATAAAAATTCTTCCAGTAATTCCTCAACAATTTCTTTTGAAACTCTAGGTAACGGCTCGCGAAGTTCTCGTAGCTCAACCGCCAACCTACGTGTATTAACATTGCAGTGATCGCCCGAAAAAGCGAACGACCGTTAAAAAGTAGTGGACAGTCTCACAGCGCGTGTGTGACACGTCGGTTCGTCGGTGCTATGATGTTCTAGGATCTGTAGCATTAATTACATTCTACCTTCTTCATATATAATTTTTTTCATGCGAAATTGATAAAACAAACTATTTTCATTTTATTAATTGTATTCATTACATGTAGATTCATTACACACAATATTTTGTATATGAATTCTATTCCTTTGACTGCATTGCGGAACGAATGACATAAGCCAATGTCTACAATTTCCAACCCTAAATTCTGGTTATAATTGGAATAGTGTTTGAAAGATCGTGTTAAAGTGCGCGTCAATTAGATTCAAGTTACGCCTTTCTCGGTATGCAAAAGTTACCAAGCTTACATTGTGCGAGATTTTCTCTTAATTGCGGGACAATCCAGGTAATAAATGAAAGTTGATACAGTTCTTGAGTGTGCGTCGGTTCGGTCGTAGAAGCGCGATCCTCAGTATGCAGAAGCCACCGGGCCTGCATTGTATTAGTTTTTCTTTGTCGCGATACCATGAAGGTAAAAGAGTTTTTAAAATAGTGTTCACTTAAAAAGTAGAACGGTCTCGAGGCCACAGATTTTTGTTCTGCTTTGTGCGGTAAGTTATTCAAATAATTAAGTGCGCGATCGGACGTGTTTGTTTAAAACAGAACGGTCTCGAGATCACGGAATTTTTGTTCTACTTAGTGCGGTCAGTAATTGAACTAATTAGTGCGCGATAGTCAAATGACTCGTCGGCTTCCATCAAAGCGAATATCACGCCAACATTTTCCTACCCATTCCTTAATTGACCTGCATTCGGACACGGCCGGCGCTGGTATTGCTTATTTGTGGGTCACCAGTTCTTACACATTAAAGATTATGTTAGTCCCAAACTTCATCTATTGGTTCTCTGTGTAATTACAGCAACCATGGACGGAGTAGCTACTGTGGGCGGTCAATCATACTCATGCTCATGCTCAACAATTTCTTTTGAAACTGTAGGAAGAAACTTTTGGTATTCTCTCGAAATTTCCCTCTGGGATTTATTTAGAACCTTCTCCAGGATTTTTTTTTACAAATTTCCTTTAGGAATTCCTTTGGACATTCCTCCTGAAATTCCTTTAGCAACTTTTCCAGAAATTCCTGTAGATCTCGGAAAATTTCTTTTAAAATTCCTCTAAGAACTCTTTCGGGAATCTCTTCTGAAATTCTTTTGGAAAATCTTCGGAAATTTTGTTTGTAAATTCATTCATTTTTTTAAATATTTGTTTACGTGTTATTTTTTTAAATTTAAAATAAGTTTAACACTCAAATTCCCTCAGGAGTTTCTTTGAAAATTCCTTTAAAAATTCCTCCATATTTTGATTCGTTCCGGAGATATTCCTGCAGAAATTCTGTATAGTTTATTTTAGGAATTTTCTAAGGGCTTTCTGGAGGAAGTTCCAAAGGAGTTTCTGAAAAATAAATAAAAGGTCTTTCCAGAAGGTTTTCTGAAGGAATCCCTGGATAAATGTCCATAATAATTCCTGTGGCTTTTCTAAAGAGATTTTTAATAAATTCATGGAGAAACTTCGACTCAATTCTTGAAGGAATAACTAAAAAGAACCTGGAGAGATTTTCGAACAGTATTTTAAATGAAGGATTTTTTGGTGGATGTTCCAATCAAATAGCTATTGGAATTTAAATAGAAATTCCTATATTTCTCCAAGAAATTCTTCGAAAATCCGGACAGTAGTGAAACAAACTTAGTATTGACTCTAGAATCAAGACTACATGCCATGAAAAACTCCAAAATCATCGAGATTGTGGATATTCGGATATTTTCAAGAATTCCTTGGGAATTTTCTGCAGGAGTTCCATCGAAAATTTCTACAGATTTTCTCAAAAATACTTTAAATAATTCCCTAGAAAATATATTCAGGAATTATTTCGGTAAGACATCAAGAAACTCATTCTAATATACCTTCAAAAATTCTGCCAGGAATTCCATCGGGAATTTCTTCAGGAATTCCTTCAAAAAACGTCCACAAATGAAACCAGCTTTTTCTTTGAAATTTCCCTTAGGAATTGCTTCGGAACTTCCTAGCTAAGGTCCTAATATCTAAAGAAATTTTTCTGGAAATTATTTTAAAAATTCTTTTAAAAATTCCTCTAAGATTGATTTTGACAATTCCATCAGGAATTCCTTCAAAAATTCTTTTTGGAATTGGAAATAAAAATTTCTACCCATGTAGATGGGTACACTCCCCACAGTTGTAATAGACTTGACGCGCCCTTCCTCAAAGAGCTACCCCTCGAAAAGCTCAAAAAGGATTGCGAATTTATTTATTAGTCTGTTGAATTACACTGTTGAAAGGAGATCCCGCGGGCTTCGCGTAAGTGTCTCTGCTTATGGGTCTGCCGCCTCCGTTTTTTGCCCTTCAGCAGCAGTGCATTGAAAGCAGAATGGTCTTTAAATTCGACTGTAATATTGGGTGGAGCCGTATGCAGAGCAAGACTCAAGCCAGAATGATGGATAACTGTACATACACACATACTTTTCATTAATAAAGTAAAAAAAAACACACCTACTGTTGAAAATTTTCTTCGGGAATTATTTTAACAATTCCTCTGAAACTTTTCCAGGTATTCCATAAGACATTCCATTCCCCTGGAAATTCATCTAGTAGTTCTTTCGGAATTTCCTCCGCCATTTCCTTCCAAAATTCTAGGACGAATTTTTAGATATCAGATATAATTTCCAAAAGAATTACCGACATTCTTAAATTCCTTCAAGATTTTTTTTTACATTCCTCCAAGAATTCCTTCTGAATTTTCTCCAGGGATTCCTTCAGAAAATACTCCAAAAATTACTACGAAGATAGATCCAGAAATTCCTCAAGACTCTAAGCAATTTCTTCAGGCTTATTCCTTCAGAACTTTCTCCAGGACTACATTCGGAAAATATGTCAAGAAAACCCAGAAACTACTTTAGGTATTGTTTATCAAAATAAAGTATTGCGTATTTATTTATTAGACTGTAGGATTACACTGTTGAAAGGAGATTCTCTCTATCTTCGTGTAAGTGTCTCTAATCTGCCTCGGATATTCATGTAGTATGTCTTTCGGAATTTTCTCCGCCATTTGCTTCCAAATTTTTGGACGAAATTTCGGATATCTCCGTACGAATTCCAATAAAACTTCTAACGAAATTGCCGACATTCTTAAATTTCTTTGAGAATTTTGTTGGACATTCCTCCAAGAATTCCTTCAGAATTTTCTCCAGACAATCATCCACGGGGATAAATCCAAAAACTCCTCAAAATTCTAAGAATTTTCTTCAATTATTCCTTCAGAACTTCCTCCAAGATGTCCTTCGTACATTATTTCAGGAAAACCAAGAAATTTCTTTGGGATTTTTTTTTTATAAAAATAAATTAAACCCGTTTGTTAGAACAATTCTGGCAATTTAGGTACAAGGAGGAGTGAAGGAAATGTTCAATTTGATGGGTCACGTGTCCCATCGTGCTCCAGGATCCAAGTTACCATTTTTGCATTCGCATATCACGAAGCTATCAGAATGATACTCCATGCTCAGGGAATTTAAAAAAACCTACCAGACTGGGAATCCAAATTCAACTTTAAACACTATGACTTGTAGCCGCAAATATAAGCACTAGACCAATTAAGATATGTTACATTCAAATCTTTAAAAAGATGATGAACCACCCAATGCACTATGGTCCAGGATTCAGATTTACGCGGAAAGATGCATTTTACGCCAAAACTATATTTTTTAGAAAAAACTGTTTTTCTACAAAATTGTTCGAAATAAAAAGGCCATCATTATGGTTTTACCAAAAAATAGGGTGGCCCATCATATAAAAAAAATTAGAAAATATTTTTTTTATTTCTCAGAATATTGATATGTTATATTCTACAATGTTGTAGCGTAGCTTATTCCTATCAACTTTGCTAAAAAACATTTTCTGTAGCTCTTAAGTTGGCTGATTTAGAGCAATTTTACCTAATTGGATTAGGGTGTACCTCAAAAAAACTGTATTTTTGATCTACTTTTTTTTGTTTTACATTTCTCGAAAAAGTCGTCTTCAGGTGACTTTTAGAGCTCAAAAAATGCAACTTTTGATGGAAGAATATGCTCAATATCTTTTCCGATCAAAAGTTATAATCGTTTTTCTGTCAAAATTAAAATTTTTTCATAAGTTGTTATCTCCGGTTAGGGCAGACCAAAAAAATATATTTACACAGCATTTGAAAGAGAAATTAATATTCTTTATTATGTCAAAAAATTGGGGATATGTTATTTTTTTATCTCAAGTTTTATCAATTTTACTAAAATCATGTTTTTTTAAATAAATTAATATAACTCGACAACAGAAGAAGATACAGACAATATTCTTATAGCAAAACACGCGTTTTGAAAAGCCCCAAAAGTCTTCAGAAGATGACATTCGTGAGAAATGAAAACTAAAAAATCTACACCTTAAACACTTTTATAAATTACATCATTATCATCGTATTGCAAGATTTACGAGAAAAGATGCATTTTCGGTCTGAAGCATACTTTTTGAAAAAAAATTTGTTCTACTAAATTGTTCTGGATACTTGGGACCTTATTATAGAGTTACCGAAAAATAGGGTGGGCCATTTTATAAAAATGTGAAATTTTTATTTTTTTTATTTTACGGAAAATTGACATAAAATGTTCTACAAAGTTGTAGCGCAGCTTTTTCCCATCAACTTTGCTATATTAACTTTTTATGTAGCTCTCAAGCTCATTTGTTTAGAGTAATTTTACTTACCAGGATTAGGGTGTCCCTCAAAAAAGAATATTTATGATCTGCTCGTTTCATTTTTCATTTCTCACGGATGTCACCTTCTGAAGACTTTTTTTTAAAACGCGTGTTTTTCTATAAGAATATCGTCTGTATCATCTTCCATTGTCGAGTTATATCAATTTACTTTAAAAACATGATTTTAGTAAAATTGGTGAAACTTGAGATAAAAAAAATAACATATCCTTAATTTTTTGACATAATAAAGAATATTAATTTCTCTTTCAGATGCCGTGTGAATATATTTTTTTGGTCTGCCCTAACCGGAGATATCAACTTATGAAAAAAATGTAATTTTGACAGAAAAACGATTATAACTTTTGATCGGAAAAAGATATTGAGCGTATTTACCCATCAAAAGTTGCATTTTTTTGAGCTCTAAAAGTCACCTGAAGACGACTTTTTCGAGAAATGTAAAACAAAAAAAGTAGATCAAAAATACAGTTTTTTTGAGGTACACCCTAATCCAATTAGGTAAAATTGCTCTAAATCAGCCAACTTAAGAGCTACAGAAAAATTTTTTTAGCTAAATTGATTGGAATAAGCTGCGCTACAACTTTGTAGAACATAACATGTCAATATTCTGAGAAATAAAAAAAATATTTTCTATTTTTTTTTATATGATGGGCCACCCTATTTTTTGGTAGCACCATAATGATGGCCTTTACTATTTCGAACAATTTTGTAGAACAACAGTTTTTTCTAAAAATATAGTTTTGGCGTAAAATGCATCTTTCCGCGTAAATCTGAATCCTGGACCATAGTGCAATGCGCCCAGAATGAGGTTATTCCACATGAAGTAACATATGAGATTAGAAGTTCATCGCTACGCTCGTTGATTTGTGGGTCTGTTGTCAAGAAGTTCTTGGATGACCTAGCATTTAACATGCCAATACCGGTAAAAGTGACAGAGATAAAACAAATCTGCTAAAGGTATAACAGCTATTTAATTAATGCCTGATAGGTTGCCTTGGTTCGGCAGATGCAAACGCACTGCATACTGTGATTTTTGTGTTGGCCAATCATCGGCGTGAAATATGAAATTCGGCGGCATGGAGGCGCCGCCGACACCTTGACCGGCGACGGTGTACGTCAATAAGTGTCGGCGGCGGCGGCGCACAGGTCTAATTTATAAGTGCTAGTGATACGCACAAATAGAAAGGATTGAAGTGCGTGTGTTTAGTTTTATTGTGTGGCAATTAACAGCTTCAAGCAATGATTATATCGAGCACTGTGGCGATTTTTAGGTAGGGGTTTATTTGATGATACCGTTTTGTAATAGTGGAAAGAAGCACTCCCTTTTCAGTGGTGTTAAGCAAACGAAGTGCGAAAGTTTGAAATCTACATTTTTATTTTCTTTGATTGGGTCAATTAGAAGTAAAAAATATTAAATATTGTGCGAGATAAATAGGAGACATTTTTAAAATTATCAATCATAAACCTACGGCTTCCAAACAGTATAAATCATAAGTTTTATGTGCAGTGAGTTGTGAAATGGGGCCCATAGGCCCAAGTAGTGATTTATCCTATATAACGAATTTTTAGCAAGATCGTTTTTAATTGGGATGAAATTTTGCACATATTTTCGGCACAGCAGACTGACCATTTTCCACTAATTAAAAAAAAAACGAGTAATTTATAAGAAGGTCGTATGTGTTTTCGAGCAAATTAATTGAAACATATTGTAACTTGGAAACCGTTCATTGTACGAAAAAACTGCTTGAGAACGAATTGTTGGGGACTAAAAGGGAGTCAAAGGGAACATCCAACACTGCTATAAAAATATTAATTAAATCGCAGCCTCCCGGGGAATGATAGTTCTAAGTACTTTTTTCCTCCGCAATATCCACAAGGCCACATGGAAATCACTAATTAAGAAACGGAAAACCAAATCGACCACGTTCTAATCGACAACAATTTTTTTCCGTCATCACGAACGTCCGCACTTACCGCAGTGCGAATATTGAATCCGAACACTACCTCGTTGTAGTATTTTCATTTCATTTATGTTGTCTACATCTAAACAGATAACACTGAATCAACAATTTGACGCCACAATACACGGTTCGGGGCCGCATCTCTACATCCTCGAATACGCCCCACGCTCGCCAAGTCGTTTGGCACCTGGTCTGCCCGTGTCGCTCGCTGCGCTCCACGCCGTTTCGTACCTGCCGGATCGGAATCGAACACCACCTTTGCAGCGTTGCTGTCCGACATTTTTGCAACATGTCCTGCCCATCGTACCCTTCCAGCTTTAGCTACCTTCTGGATACTGGGTTCGCCTTAGAGTTGGGCGAGCTCGTGGTTCATTCTTCGCCGCCACACACCGTCTTCTTGCACACCGCCAAGAATGGTCCTAAGCACCCACCTCTCGAATACTCCGAGTGCTTGCATGTCCTCCTTGAGCATGGTCCGAGTTTCATGTCCGTAGAGGACAACCGGTCTTATTAGCGTCTTGTACATGACACAATTGGGGATTTTTTTTTAACCGCCGTTTCTTCTGGAGCCCGTAGTAGGTCCGACTACCACAGATAATGCGCCTTCGTATTTCACGACTAATATTGTTATCAGCTGTTAGCAAGGATCCGAGGTAGACGAATTCCTCGACCACCGCGAAGGTATCTCCGTCTATCGTAACACTGCTTCCCATGCGGACCCTGTCGCGCTCGGTTCCGCCCACAAGCATGTACTTTGTCTTTGACGCATTGACCACCAGTCCAACTTTTGTTGCTGCACGTTTCAGGCGGGTGTACAGTTCTGCCACCTTTGCAAATGTTCAGGCGACAATGTCCATGTCATCCGCGAAACAAATAAATTGACTGGATCTGTAAATCCGCGAAACAAATAAATTGACTTGATCTGTTGAAAATCGTACCCCGGCTGTTACACCCGGCTCTCCGTATGACACCTTCTAGCGTAATGTTGAACAACAGGCACGAAAGTCCATCTCCTTGTTTTACTCCCCGGCGTGATTTGAACGAACTGGAGTGTTCGCCCGAAATCTTCACACAGTTTTGCACACCATCCACCGGTCCTTTGATCAGTCTGGTAAGCTTTCCAGGGAAGCTGTTCTCGTCTATAATTTTCCATAGCTCTACGCGGTCTATACTGTCGTATGCCGCCTTGAAATCAACGAACAGATGGTGCATTGGGACATGGTATTCACGGCTTTTTTGAAGGATTTGCCAGATTACGGAAGATGATCTGGGATATCACTTTGTACGCGGCATTAAGAATGATGATATCTCGAAAATTCTCACACTCCAGCTGGGGCATATAACCCCTTCCTTCCACTCCTCCGGTAGTTGTCCCAGATTCTGACTATCAATTTGTGCACAGAGATGTTTTACACAGTTAGCAAAAAATCAGCTCTTTTATTTGGCTAGCTTTTCCGGGCCCATCTTGATGAGATCAGCTTCGATACCATCCTTACCAGCTGCTTTATTGGTATTTAGCTGTTGAATGGCATCCTTAACTTCCCTCAAGGGTGGGGCTTATTAGCTTCCATCGTCCGCTGCACTGACGTAGTCATCTCCTCCGCTGCCTTGACTTCCACTGCCTGTACTCTCAGCGCCATTCAAATGTTCCTCGTAGGCACGAAGCCTTTGCGGGATGCGATGAGCTTCTGATGGAACTTGCGTGTTTCTTGAGAACGGCACAACTGTTCCATCTCATCACACTCCGCTTCTTCCAGGCGGCGTTTCTTCTCCTGAAAAAGGCGGGTCTGCTGTCTCCGCTTCCGTCTATAATGTTCCACGTTCTGCCGGGTACCTTGCTGCAGTGCGACCGCCCGCGCTGCGTCCTTCTCCTCCAGAATCTGTCTGCACTCTTCGTCGAACCAATCGTTCCGTCGACTTCGACCCATATACCTGACGTTGTTCTCCGCTGCGTCGTTAATGGCTGCGTTAATGACGGATAGTTTTGGGCGCAGTTTAACCATCACCAGATAGTGGTCAGAGTCGATGTTAGCGCCACGATATGTCCTGACGTCGATAATGTCGGAGAAGTGCCGTCCATCAATCAGAACGTGGTCGATTTGTGATTCGGTCTGCAGTGGTGATCTCCAGGTGTACCGATACGGGAGGCTGTGTTGGAAGTAGGTGCTACGAATGACCATATTCTTGGAGGCAGCGAAAACAATTAGTCGTAAGCCGTTGAGCGCTGAACTTCCCAATAGTCGGTCTAAACTCCTCCTCTTGGCCAACCTGAGCGTTCTAATCTCCTATGATGATTTTGACGTCGTGGCTTGGGCAGCTGTCGTACTCACGTTCCAGCTGCGCGTAGAATGCGTCCTTATCATCATCAGTGCTTCCGGAAAGTGGGCTATGGACGTTGATTATACTAAAGTTGAAGAACCGACCTTTGATCCTCAACCAGCACATTCTTTCATTGATCGGCCACCACCCGATCACGCGCTTGTTGTAGTATGCATGCGCTTAAAACTCTCTTACGAACGAGCGTGAAATGATTCGTACGTGCCCACACATCATCTACACAATATTCTGGATCAAATTCAACAATAAATATTGTTAGCTCAGGGCTAATAATATTTCCTGTTTGAATCAATCCATAATATTGTTGTTTCTACAATCAGAACAGTAATTGGTTCGAGTCACTTTATTATTGAAACAACAATATTATTGTTGATAGTGATTATATTATTGATTCATTGCAAGAATATTATCGATTCGATGTTGAAGCAATAATAATAGAACAGACGGCTTTATAGGTTTTGTTCTATTATTGGCAGGGGTTTTGTCGACCGAATTTTATGAAATTTGGCCACAATATTCTTTAATATGCAAAGAATGTTTGGGGCCAAATTTGAGCATAATCAGTCGTAAAAAACCCCCCTGCCAATAATAGAACAAAACCTGCCAAAGCCGTCATTACCCCTATTTGGAGATTTTTATTTTCTTCTTTTCAGTAAAGAGTAAACAAAAACAAAATAATATATAGGGGACCAGGGGGCATTATGAACACCCGGGGCAGATTGGACACCCCCAATATTCTTGTTAATTCAATCATTTTTCTACTTTCAATGCAGCGAACTCTATAATCCTTTCATAAACAACTAATTTATAGCGTAGAAGCCATCGTTTTATTTTCATAGCGCATAAATTTGACAAAAAAGTTAGAATGTCTTCCAAATGGTTAAAAACTATAAGTTTCACCTCCCATAAAATAAGCTTTACTTTACCACAGAAGATGATTTCTCAATAATTGGTCATCCCATAGCAAAATTCTGTTATTTACAGTGCTCTGGCATGCATTTGTGATAAGTTTCTTTGATTTTCACAAAATTTCCAACAGTTTTTAAATTTGTTCACCTGTTGGGGCAAACTGAACACTCTATATGGGGGTAGAACTGACACCTTAAAAATTAAAAACATAACCTAAAACTCATTGCACTTGGCTTTCATATCGTGTTATCATGGTGCGGAATTATAAATCGCTATAAAAGTTCCAGTACATGACATATATACCATAGAAGCATATATATACCATAAAAGTCGCTGAAAGTGCAACAAAAAAAGGAAGTGTTTTGTATAGATTTGGCAAGTTGATCGGTACAAGCCATTGGAAGGATTAGCGATGCCAGTAGGGTGAATAAGAGTATGCATAGATTATGCAATGCTTAGAGTAGAGACGATTGAGAAAAGGTCTTGCAATAAGTATGAGGATCCATATAAAAAAAATCATATGCTTCATACAAAAAGTTCGACATACATGTATGAGGCCGACTGAAAGTGGAAAATTTTCGCGTTACGTAATCAATCTTCTTCTATTCACCATGGAATTAAAATAGAAAACGACCATATATGACCTCGCTTAAGAAGAGGGAAATAGATTTTCGGATGTTGATGATCCAAACACAATTTTAGGTGTCTCATACAAAATCATGACAGGAAGATGAACAATTGGGTAATATTTATGTTGGATGATTCATAAAATAGGTTACAATGGCATATAATCACAAGTAAGATAATTTTCTTCATATTTTATAAGGGTGTCCATACTGCCCCATGGGGGTGTCCAATCTACCCCGCTACCTTCCCGAGAGTAGTGAAAATTAACTATTACAAAATCGTCCTATTTGATTGAAATTGCCTTATTTTCAATACGATTCAAAACAGAACTGGCAGTTAACGAGTAATAGTATCATGTAATTGCTAGAAATCCGAATTATATTCAATTTAAATCACCTAATATTGATTAAAACCTTAGGGTGTCCATATTGCCCCTTGTCCCCCTAGCATGTTATTTGTGTTGATTGATCTGCTGCGAATGTAAATCTTGCATGATTGAAGATTGAAGGTGTCACAATCTGCCGCAGGCAAACACCCTGAAAAAAGAAAAAATGTTTCTTTTCAACTAAGAGCGGTTGGGGTTATGTTTGAATTTAAAGGGAAACTTATCGTATGTAAAAATGCTATGTTTACCTGAAAAGACCTTCCCGCAATTTGTTTAGAGGAAATACATGGAAACCGACAGAGGATGATAACATAGCTAGAACTAGTTCATCCATTTCTCCCAAACTCAGTGTTTTCCACTCTTTGCTCTTAATCTGAAATTATGATAAAAATTTACAAATAATTATTATTGTTAACAATTCAAACTCACGGGTTACAGCCAATTGTATTTCCAAAAGAGCGCAGTTCTGAACTAATTAAAATTATATTTCATTGTATAATTATTAAAGCGACATATGAGCGAACTTAAGAAATACACACAGAAAACTACACGCTTAATCTCATTTAAGCAGGCTCAAAACAACAATATATATTGTTGAAATAAGTTGAATATTGTTGTTTCAATCAGAAAATATTGTAAAATCAATAATCAAATATTTTTGAAACAATAATATACCGATTATTGAAATCAACAATAAATTGTTTTGGTTTACAAAAGTTTGCTGCGTGTATTCATCTACTTCAAAGCCGCATATGATATAATCGATCGGGACCATAAACATGGATTTCCGGGTAAACTGATACGGTTGATCATGGCGACGATGGATCGGGTGATGTGCTTAGTTCGAGTTTTAGGAGCATTCTCGGGTCCATTAGAAACGCGCCGAGGGTTACATCAAGGTGATGGTCTTTCGTGCCTGCTATCCAACATCGCCTTGGAAGGAGTAATTCAAAGGGCAGGGGTTGGCACGATTGGTACGATTCCGTTCAGCTATTACAGGAAGGAGGAAGAAACTTATGAGAAGACAATGTGAGCCATCCATATCGAGTTGGTATCGGTGGTGACGAAATCGAGGTGGTTGAAGAATTCATGTACTTGGGCTCACTGGTGACCCGTGGTACATACAGAAAAATCTTGCGAGATTAAAACAACTGTTTCGATTGTTGCACCAAACAACGTGTACGTTGTTGTTTCAATCTTCAACATTGTTGTTTCAACGATGATTTATTGCTTCCTTCAATTGAACTGATTATTGCTGATTATTGTTGATTCAATTGAATTGATTATTGCTTCAATCCTGCATTGCATGATTGAAACAGTAATAATACCGTTGTTCTGACAACCAGTGTTGTCCTGCACGCAGGACAAAAAATTCTGCTCTTTGATTTTACTCCATCTAAACGATTTCATAGTATTAACTAATTAAGTTCAACTAATAGAGGGATATTTGAATTTTCTAAATGTCATGTCAAACTGTCAAAAAATGCATGCCAGAGCCACAGGAGCGCAACAGTTTGATATAATATTTAGAAAATTCAAATATTCCTCTATTAGTTGAACTTAATTAGTTAAGACTATAATATCGTTTATATACATAGAGTAAAATCAAAGAGCAGAATTTTTTGCACTGAGTGTAGGACAACACTGAGTAACAACCATTTCGTAATATGGAAAACTGTAGAAACTGATCAACATAAATCATCTTGTCTACAAGAAGTAATTATGAAGCAGAGGTAGGGTGGTACCTCGTACCAATCGTACCATGACTCTTACTTCTCTTGTAACTGGTTCGATTCTGTTTCTATCACATTTTCCTCTTTTGTTGATGTTATCTTAGTGTCGCTAAAGTAGTTTGGTAGCATTTTCGAAAGTAAAAACAACCATAACTATTGTTGTTTTTTGATGAATTTTTTCCTTGCCCTTTAAAAAGCGGGCATTCCAATTAAGAATTTTTAAAAAAATATTTGGATCCATTGAAACGAAGTCCAATAACATTTTTTTCTGTGAACTTTATACCAACCCGAACAGTTTCAGTTTTGGTATTTTCTTAAAACACTGCATCAATCATATGATCACGGTGTAAAAAAATGGATTATTATCGAAGTTATGCAAGGTCATTTGAAATAAGGCACGGGGTGTTTTAAAATATTTCATCTGATTTTTTAATAAAAGTGATTTTTATTGTTTTCTTCTCCAATATTCGGTTTAAAAAGTCAATTGATAACTCAGCAATGGATGAATCATAGTAGTTTACCCTCAAAATTAGAAATATGCACATTTCTAACATTTATTCATTTAAGCCAATTTTAAA